>NC_049903.1:7064201-7066289 GCF_001411555.2 Juglans regia
AGGCCCCGTTGACATCGGTCTTGCCAGATCAAGCCCAAGCCCCTTCGGTCCACTCCGATACCTTATCATCTCAAACTGCTCCAGCCCACACAATTATTTCATCTTCCCAACCTGTCTTCCCCAACCCTTCTCCCTCACTACCACTCGAAATATCTGCGCCGAATACCTCTGAAATCCCCTGCACTCAATCAACCTCACATTCTCTTCCGTCCCAACATCCTATGCTCACTCGTTCAAAACACAATATCTCTAAACCCAAAACACGCACAGATGGCATCATCCGATACCCTCTTCCAAAAGCCCTAATTGCCGAAACAGATTCACCAATCACCGAACCATCGTGCTACACCAACGCAGTCAAGCATCCTCAATGGAGACATGCTATGAATCAGGAATTTGATGCCTTACTCAGAAATGGTACATGGATTCTTGTACCTCCCACTGATGCCCGAAATGTAATCGGATCAAAATGGGTCTATCGAATCAAACGGAAAGCAAATGGAGATGTGGAACACTACAAAGCACGTCTAGTAGCCAAAGGCTATCTTCAACAAGCCGGAGTGGATTTCTCAGAAACTTACAGTCCAGTGATTAAACCCACCACAGTAAGAACCGTTCTCTCTATTGCTATTTCTTCAAGCTGGGAAATTAGACAAATTGATGTACATAATGCTTTCTTACATGGTACACTGACTGAAGAAGTTTTCATGGCACAACCTCAAGGATATACACATCCACAATTTCCCAATCACGTTTGCAAAAAGAAAAAGGCTCTGTATGGCCTAAAACAAGCCCCACGGGCGTGGTTCTCACGCCTCAGTAATCGGCTTTTGGATCTTGGTTTTCATGGCTCACGTTCAGACCCCTCGTTGTTTATTCATACCTCATCCATGTTCACTATGTACATTCTTATTTGCGTGGATGACATTTTGATCACCTGCTCAGACAAACATGCTATTGATGAGTTATTAAAATCACTACATAGTGACTTTGCAATCAAGGATTTGGGCAGTCTAAATTTTTTTTTGGGCATTGAAGCTATCAAGTCCGATGGGCAGATTATATTATCTCAGAATAGATATATCATGGATATACTTCAAAAGACAAAAATGCATGAAGCTAAACCCATTAGTACTCCCATGGCTACCACTACTAATCTGAGTGCCTTTGATAGTGAAGATTTTAGTGACCCAACACTTTTTCGTAGCACAGTTGTTGCTTTACAATACTTGTCAGTCACTAGGCCAGATATAGCTTTCACTGTCAACAAGCTATCTCAGTTCATGCATAAACCGAAACTTGCTCACTGGCAGTCTGCAAAAAGACTTCTTCGGTATCTAAAACAGACCATTAATCATGGTCTTGTATTTAGCAAGTCAAGCAACAAAACTCTCCAAGCATTTTCAGATGCTGACTGGGCAGGGTCCTGTGATGATCGACGATTCACTGGAGGCTTTTGTGTTTTCCTTGGGCCAAATCTTATCTCATGGAGTTGCAAAAAGCAAGCAACCGTTGCTCGATCCAGTACTGAAGCGGAATATAAGGCACTTGCGAATACCGTTGCTGAACTTCAATGGCTTCAATCCTTACTGAAGGAACTTGGTATTAGAACATCAGCTCCTCCCATCTTATGGTGTGATAACATCGAAGCCACATACTTATCATCTAATCCAGTCTTTCATGCTCGCACGAAGCACATAGAAATTGATTTTCACTTTGTACGGGATATGGTAGCCAAGAAACTTATTGAGGTGAAATTTCTATCCTCAAAGGATCAGCTAGCTGATATATTTACAAAACCTCTTTCTTCATTCAGATTTGCATCTCTTCGATCCAAGCTCAATGTAGTTGCCACTTCATTGGACTTGCGGGGGCGTGTTAAGGATAAGGCAGTTGGTGAAGATAAGGATCAAGTTGAAGACGTAGGAAACTAGTTTTTCAATTTCAGTAAACTTAGTCTCCAGTTGTAATCTATTTTTGAATTTCATCTTATCAGTTTGTTATGATTCCTTTTATCATTATACTTGTATTTCCCTATTTATAATACAATAAACACAACCGAAAGTAAGGTTGATAATTTCCTCAACA
>NC_049903.1:8035959-8237883 GCF_001411555.2 Juglans regia
TAACAGCAACCTTTTCCCTTGAACATTTAGCGGCGAGCTCTTTGGTCGCGGCAGCCACGCATGCTCGGCACATTTGGGAAGTGACATCGCCGCGGCAGAGGAAGAGGCCGTAGACGGGGTCGGAGGTGTTCTGACCGGAGGTGGTGTTGTAGAATTCGATGTTGCGGGTGACGTTGGAGGAGAGATAAGAGAGGAGGGAGTTGAGACTGGAATTGTAGAGGCTATTTTGGGAGAAGGTAGCGTTTTCACATAAGTGGTAGAGTGGAACTGGGTCGGCTGCGTGGGTGCAGGTCAGGCCAAGGAACCCGAGCATGGAAAGCAACGAAAGGATCATGGAGAGATTGAAGAAAGTCATTTTGATAAATCAGTTGCAACTCAGACATGGATTGGAAAATTATCGTGAGCAATGCTAAATATATTTTGTGCAACTACTGATTTTTTTTTTTTAAATTAAATTTATTATTAAAAAATTAATTTTATATTTTTTTATATAAATCTCATATTTATTTATATAAACACTACTTAATACTGCAAATATTATTTCATTAAAATGAAGACGCACTAAATAAATATAATAATTATTTGTACCGATAAGGATTCGGACATCAAGAAATATCCCCTGAATAATAACAAAATACACTGATAGCGCTCTAGTAAAGATGAGAAGGACATTAGTGGGTGTGAATCTTCCAAAAAAAAAAAAAAAATGGTAACAGTGGCGCAGGTCAATGAATCAAGTCAAGAATTTCTTTAATTTTTTTCTGTCGTTTCTAGAAGGGAAAGTGACAGAATTGAGAAAATAATGAAATGACAGAAAATTCTGGTCAGAGATTTGGAAAATAAGGTTAAGGCAGATGAAATACTTTTAACCTATTTTATTATTATAATTTTTATATAAATATAATAAATTTTTTAAATTTTTTAAATTTTAAATTAATAATAATATTTTATTTTATTCATTTCACCCCGTCTCATTATTTATAACAAATCTTAAAAATTAATAAGAGAACCTTAAAGTCACGGGGATAGGGCTAACAGCCTAAAGTGAAACCGACGGAAGCATTTGACAAACGTTGTATTGATTGTTGGTGCTTTTT
The DNA here is from genome assembly GCF_001411555.2 of Juglans regia. Lineage (NCBI taxonomy): Eukaryota > Viridiplantae > Streptophyta > Magnoliopsida > Fagales > Juglandaceae > Juglans > Juglans regia. The sequence continues at coordinate 8,037,057 of NC_049903.1, forward strand.
CCATGCCTTAGAGCACTATCATTGGAATAGTTAAATTAAAGTATATTTTTTATGAATGTAAGATAAATTTAACTTTTAGCTATTCCATTTATATAAATCTCTACATTGGAATAGCCATTTTTTCATTATATGACAATAAAATAATATGAGATGAATTTAATTTTGACTATTCACATCAAATCTCCAAATTGAATTATCTATTTATTCATTATATAGTAATGAATAATTAAAAATTTTAAAAATTTTTTAATTTTTTTAATTATGAATTTATTTTATTTTTTCATATTTTACTATTTATAATATTATATATTAATTTGTAATTGTATTCTAATTATATTTTTTTAATTGTCATTTAAAATAGAGAGAGAAATAATTAATATTAAAATGAAAGAGAAAGAAATAATATAAAAAGGATTTGATGAATGAATAGTGTCTTCCAAATTTGGAAATTAGTTTGGATATTACTGTAGCTATTTGGAATATAGCTAATTCAATGTGAGCAATTTATCCACCTAATAGCTAATAAATTCTCATTGGATTTAGCTTTTAGCTAATCCAATGAGAATGCTCTTAGAGCCTGTTTATTTGACTGCTTTTGTCAGAGAAAAATATTTTAATATTATACAAAATTAAATTCATAAATTAATATAATTTAATATAATATATTAAATTATAAAATAAATCTAATAAATTATATAAAATTACATTAATTTATAAATTTATTTTTATATATTTTCTTTGTATAGGTAGTAGTTCTCTTTACAAAAATAATACTGCTCTTAGTCAAGTTCGAGGTCAGCAATAAGCAATTTGGAATTTAGAAATTTATCCATGAAGTGATACATCCTTTTATATATTTTTCAATCGTGCACTTGTTGTCTAACACTTTCTCGATCAGGAACTTCCCATATTTTCCACAAATTCTAGCAAGTCTACGTTGCCATGGTGAGAAATGTTAATTTGGAGAAGAAGCTTGGAATCACTCTCAAGGGTCTATGCATATATGCTTTCTGAATTGTGGCGTATTGCTACTTGTCATTAGAAAATTGGTTCCTAGTGTCATAATCAAAGTTGAGGCTGTGTTTTTGGAGTGTTAGGGCCTGCCATTCTTCTATATTTGATCGGTCCTTTGGTAGTGGCCCATGCTGCTTAATGCTCATTGTAATCTCCTTTTGACTTGGTCAACGACTAGTGATCTAGAATGTCTGGTCCAGCTTGTTCATGGTGGATATTGTTGTGAAGAAACCAGTCCATGTCCATTACTACTGTAACATCCGGATCCAAGATTAGTATAGTTAGATTGTAAATTTTTTTTATTTATTTATTTGGAGATCTATGCCGTTTATTTATTTATTTTATTTTATTTTTATTCTCCCCTCTTGTTTTATTTTTTTTTCGTTTCCTTCTCTTTTCGTCTATATTATTTTTTTCGCACGGCTTTTTTTTTTTTCTTTTTCCGTCGCACAGCATGCATACACACATGCATTCGTTCACGGCATGCATGCACACACACGTCTCTCTCGACTCTCTAGGGTTTCACCTCACATATATATAGATGATTATGTTTTTTCCAAGCACTGAGATTTTACCCAACACTGCCGCCGCTAGAAACTCCTCCCCACGCAAACGGCAACCTGATCTCTGCACCTTTCAGCCATCCCTGTTGCCGTCCAACACCCTCACGGAAGCCCAAACACGTTCGTCACCACTGTTGCCCGGTTCGCCCTCCCCTAACCTCCATCTCCACGTAAAACCGACGCCCGAACAACCCTCGGAAAACACTTTCGACAGCCACGGGAAACAGCAACCCATGCTTTTACCCAATTGAAATCCTCTATTTCTCCTCTCAAAAACAGAGCAGCACCACTTATACAGTTAGTCACCACCGTACGTCGGGGAAACTATCGGACCAGCCACAGAATCTGCCGATTGTCACTTTTCCGTCAGCCTCGAGCCGCCTCAGTCCCGCCTTGTCCCTCGTGGTGAGTACCTCCCTCAGTTACTCCATCCTTTCTCTCTGCCCTCTCTCGCTCACTTTTCCCTCTCCTTCTCTAGTGCCCAGCGCTGCTCGACGGAAGCTTCGCCCCGCTCCTGCTCTTCTGCCGCGCCACCGCAGTCCCTCCAATCAGCCCCGTCGCGCCTCACCCTCGACGCGTGCCTCGGTTTCCCTTGGTTAGTTTCCGCCGTGCATGTTATTCAGTTAACGTAGGTTTTGTTTTGGTTAGTTTTCAAGGAACTAATTGAATTACCGTAATGCCCTTCACTGCAGGTTATATTAATGGGCTTTTATATATATATTTTTTTTGTATTAGTACACTGTTATTTAATTATGATTACAGAAAATTATTTTATTATGTTATTAAGTAAAGATTTATGTTAAGAGTAAACAATATTGGAGTAATGTTGTTTTTACATTTTAGTCTATTTAATAATAGTTATGGTTTACTTTAAAATATTTTGGGATAATTATATTATCTAGTATTGAACTTTATAAGTGTTTTCATTAATAAATAAGTTAGATTTTTTAAATGTTTTTAGTCAAAGTTATCAATTGGACAGTGGCGATTTTAGAAAAAGATGATAAATTTTAAGGTTATGAAATTTTAGGTTTTGAGGAATTAAGTAGGTTATTTTAGAAATTTAAGATTAAATATCGAAATAAGTGGTTGATTGGAAATTTACGGGAATTACTTGATTATTTGATAGGTGACGATTGTTAATTGTTCGACATTTTGAGGAAAATTCTGAAAAGCTAAGAAGTCCAGGTAAGCGGGGTTCCTATACTAGACTTTGCATTAAAATAAAATGAGCTGAGGTCATTTTTGGAAAATGTGCATGTTTTGCTATGAAAAGAAATTTGAACTACCTCAGTTATTTGTTCTGCATTACTCATGAGATTCTGTTTAAGAAGAAAATATTTTCTGTCATGATTGGTGTAGACATGAGCTTATTTTTGACATTTTGTTTCTAAACTTTGAAAATGAGAGCGAATATTAAATTTGTGCATAAATTATGTTGTGATATGATTTTGTTCTGTTCCGAAGATTTTTTATCAGTACACTGTTTGGAAAAGACGTGATTTCTGAAAACCTTTGGCATGATCTCTGTTTTGAATTTGATTCTGTTTCTGTTCAGTTCAGTTACGGCCCTGCCACGGGTGATAATAGTGGCATACGGCCCAACCACAGGTTACAATAGTGGATACGGCCCAACCATGGGTTATAATAGTGGATACGGCCCAACCACGGGTAATAATAGTGGATACGGCCCTGCCACGGGTTATAGTAGTGGTCTCTGTTTTGAGTGCACACCTTGGTGACAGAGTGTTTTATGTTCTGCTTGGCTATCCGTAGATGCACAACCCTACCACGAGGATTATATATGGCCTCTGTTCTGATATGATGTTCTGATGATAATGATGATATTTTATGTTATGCCAAAGAATATTTTGAATGAAATTATTTCCAAATCTTCGTTCTGATATTTTGATAACATGTTCTGCTTCCGCACTCTGAAAATGAAAATGTTTTGTTCTGCATTCTAATTTCTGTAAATGCTCATGTTTATACACTGGTATATGTTCTCTGCTTACTGAGTTGTTGATAACTCACCCCTTATCTCCATATATTTTTCAGATAATTTTGATGGTTCAGCTGGGGAGCAAGAGTAGAAAGTTTAGCAACGTGTGATGATCGTAGTGTAATAAGTGCCTGAGGGTACAAATGCTTATTTGAGAGTCGTAGTTAGTAAGCTGATTTATTTTTTCGGGTATTTGATTTGATGAGTTGAGGATGTTTTCGAGTTTTTGGAGAATTTCTAATTTATGTTATTGGGGATTTCTTTATTGTCGCCATGGAGGAACTTAGATTTTTGATTTGATTAAGTGTATTAATATTTTATGGGATTTTTTTTCTGGAGTTTATAGTTGTGTTATTTAAGTTAATTTTAAGTATTAATAGCTAACTCTCCGAACCTCTAGGAACGAGGCGTTACAACTACAGCTGCAAAAAGAAGAAATGAATTCATCAGGAGACATTTTAAGAACAGCATAACAAGGATTGTTGGTAATGATTTCTGAGACCCAGTTGATTGTTGAGCTGCCTGTTACTCTTGGCTAGGGTTTGTGTAACACTCAGTGAAAAGAGACTAGATCAATGTAATTTTCTCACTTTGAGGATGAGAATCCTCCAGAAAATTAGAGAGAAAATGAGGAAATTGTATTCAAATAACTGTTCTGATGATTCCTTCCACGCACTGAGGATATTAGTAACTAACATTACACACCCGCGGCATTCCCAGAGTGCCATCCAATAGGATTACAATATCACATAACATATAAGGGTAAAATAGTAATAATTATTGCTAAAGATCCTAATGGGCTCAATAAGGCCTTACAGATGTACAGAAAGATAAAAAACAGATAACAGGGTCTGCAAGTGCCACTCTATGCCTTCCACTGTGCCTTTTCTTACTAAGCCTCCCGTGTCCTGGCCCACGTCAAGCCCAGCTCTCTATTCCCATCAGACCTTTCACGCGTGTGACAGTTTGTAGTCAGCGATTCTTGGGATCACTGAAGCAACAACCTCTTCTAAGAATGTCTTCGATTTGAGAATGCCCTTCCATAATCATGAAGGATCAAGGCAGATAGAGCTCGTAGTAAGGTTTGCTGGCCTAAAGATAAAGTCAATTGCTCGAAGTAAGTGAGATGCTTTGCTACTCTAAGAGATTTTCTCCTAATTAAGTACCAAACGTCAAAGACTCATCCTAGGGCTACCAACAATGTGTCCGGAAAAGTGTAATCCACTTTTCTTTTTTCTTTTTTTTTTTATGTATTTTTTTAATCTCTTTAAATATTTAAAAAAAATTACAACATCATTAAAAAAAAAACAATTCATTAATCATTAAGTAAAAAAAAAGTCAAGAGATATTATCAGGACAATGTCTCGAGACCCATAGCATTTTCCGTGTCAGAAATGCACTCTGCTGCTCAAACAAAACTGTGCACGTGTACGCATGCGTTGTTGTTACATGTTGTTCTTTGGCATAGCTAGCCAGAGGAAACAACAACTATTGTGAAAAAAATGACAAAAAAGTAAAAGCAAACAAGAAATAAGTAAACAATCAATCACATGATACAAATTTACATTATTAGACAACATGCCAACATTCATGGAGTTACAAAGGATTTTATTATGCTGAGCAATTACAAAATTTACTTTGAAGTGAAATTTCATTATTCAAAACGATCATACTATTCATAATAAATATATTTATAGGGTTACAAGAATGAAATTTTAATTTTCACTTTTCTGCAATATTCACTCAAGTGGAGTATCAAGCGTACATTGAGTGAACTCTCTATATGGTGTTTGCTCGAGCTCCGAGTTGAGCGACTGTCGAGCAAACTCTTTGTCTGAGTTTTGCTCGAGCCCACTTTTGATTATGACTCGGGCAAACTTTCTGGCTCAATGTTGAGCAAACATCAAGCAAATTTTCTGTCTGGTGCTTCCTAAGTAAAAAATAGTGTCAAAATCCACTCATTAACCGTAACAAATCATTTTTAGGTCGGATCATCAAGTCGGGCCACCACAACAATTTGCCAGGCTCCACAAACCCAACAACAACTTTCCTCACTACTAAAATCACTACAGCATGAATCAAATGATATATTTTCAACTAATATTTACTTTTGCATAACTGCCAAACAAATAACATTCGTCCTAAGATATATACAATAACCAAATATAAATTCTTACTCACGAAACTCCTTTAATCAAACATTCCCAAAAAAAAAAAACAAAAAACAAATAAAACCAGAAAATCGTAAAGTTTCACCTAGTTATTACAGAAACACTAAATAAGTATATGGTCAAAACAAGATCCAACTCCAAAAGAAGAACAGGCAACAGCAAGCCTGTCCTTCCTGGCCCTTAGCTCCAACAGTTCAGCTTCTTTCTTTGTAATTGTGGCCTCCAACTCCGCAAGCTCCTGCTCTGGTGGAGGGTTGTGAAACTCCACAATCATGTGGCGGAGATGACCAAGTAGAAATCGCACGTCAAAGCCAGTTGCGAGAACTTCCTTCAGTGCATCGCGCCACTCGTAAACACGAGTAATATCCAAGTCCTTCAAGGGCACGCGGCAAATATCTAGAAGTATAGCAGATAGAAGCTTTAGAAACATGCTCCCAGCCATGTTTCCTAGCCTACACTCTGCTGTGAAGTCACCATAACGGCTGTGGAGCTTCTCCAACAAAGGGACGCCTTCCCTAGGGATGGTGAACCGTAGGAATTTCTCCACGTTGCCGTCGAAACAGTAGAAATGAGACACCGGCTGACTGTCATTGGATCCTGTATCGAACTTGTCCAGTGCCTCCTGTAGCTTTGAACTATATTGACTCGTTCCAGTGGCTTGGCTAACCTTCTGTTGGCTACCCATGTTCATAGACTCTGTACGGAATGCAAAACAAGCAGACAAAAATGAACGTCTCCCCTTGTTCTTCTTTGGTTGGCTAGGAACCATATTGACGGGGCTACGCATTGTTAATAGTTCCTCATTCCCCTCACCAGGCATTGTCCCAGTAACAACTCCTGCCACATTAATCCAAATACGTACATCCAAAAGGAAAGAGGGCAGATGAATAGAGAAGGGGGCTACTCATATATTCTTGGCTTCCCTCACTGACAGACTCATTATCGCTATTGTCCTCACTCTATAATTTATTTCCCTCTAGATGCAGAGGTCCATCACCCCTTCTACGGAAGGAAGCCAAGCCTTCTCCTAATCTAACTTACCTTCACTACAAACCAAGTAGTGTGTGGGGGCTTGAAAGATCATCGATTCATCCATTTAGATTTAAGCCCCTCGTAATTCAAAAATCGTGGGAAAATGGTCTCTACCCTCTAGACCAGCGTGTGCAATCACTACTGGATTACAAACAGCTCGGGGGCCTAAAGATTGAGGCCAAATCTTTTCCCATATTTCTAATTCTACCGGAGTATGGCCCCACATTAAAATGACTAATAGGGTACACTTGATCTCGTTTGATTACGAGATATAGGATGAGATAAAAGTTAAAAGTTGAATAAAATATTATTATAATATAATTTTTATTTTAAAATTAAAAAAAAAATAAATTATTTATTATATTTTATATAAAAAATTTAAAAAAATTATAATGATTAGATGAGTTAAAATAAAATAAATTGAGATGATTTGTGTAAAGAAATTTCCTCAGTATTGGTCTGATTTTATGCTATTAAGTTTTATTATACACTGCCCAATTTTGAAGCATTAAAAAAACAAAACAAAATTCACTGTACTTACCGACGTTCTTCCTAGCCATCTTTGCTCTTATATAGATGCCTGTGGAGGCTATGATTAGTAGCACAGAAGTAACAGTTGGAAGAACGGCAACGGTAAGGACAACATATCAAGATGTACTGTTCCTCTCCTTCCCTGCACATAGAATATATAATATTTTTGTACTTCTTGTTGAGGGCTGATCTGGATACGAAGAAATATACTTTAAAGCATGTAATAACTTATTACTTGAGAATGCTTAATTAGCATGAAGTGATATTATTAACATTGCATTATTCGAAGGATTATGAACCCCAATAATATACGCCAAAAAATTTCATGGATCTACAGTATATCATGGAGCATAAGCTCTACCGTAAAAATTTTGAATAGTCTTAATAAATCAATATAGCAAGAGGCTAGGGGCTAGACCTGGATGGGTGAATTAGGGACTTTTACACCCTCTAACATAATTTTGACACATAAGCATTCTAAAAGAAAAATAATAGAACCGCATGCACAACATGGAAGTAAAACCTACTTTTTCTTTTCTTCCTTCGCTCCCTCTCTTTTCTCGTTGTGCGCTCTGATATCTTTCTCCTCTCTCTTATTGTATTTAGCAGTGTGCTCTCTCTCCTCACTCTACCATTGTTGGCCTAAAATCTCCAAATTCAAATAAGAAATCACAAAAAGGTTTGAAATACAAATCAAGAAAATGGTTAAAAAAAAATAGAGATGGGGAAAAATAGAAAGCTGAATATAATTTTCTCAACCTTTCTTTCTTGCCCAAATTCGGAGGGTTTATAGAAAGGTTGTTATATACTAGGAGAGGGCTTCTTATCGCGAGTTTTTGGTGCTTCAATCTTTTTGGGTGTTTGTTGCCTGTCCATAAACATTGGCAAATTCATAAAGAGAAGCACACAAATTTGGGTGTCTATGTCAAAAATTAGCTCGGCACAAGAAAAAATAGAGAAAGAGAGTGGAGAGGGGGAGAAATAGAGAAAAAGTGGATTTGCTTGTGTGGTTTTATTATTATTCTTTTAAAATGTTTATGTGTCAAAATTTTATTAGAGGATTTAAAATCCCTTATTCACCTAATCCGGTTTGAAGTTAATCTCATCAATATATATAACTCATTAATCTAAATTCTTGCTAAAAGAAGAAAAAAAAAAAAACTTGATCCATCATACATCCTTAATTTCCATATTCATCATGATCAACAAAATTTGTAAGTACTGTTTTTAATGAAATTGTAAGACATACATAGAGTCGACATTAATTACAAATTAAAACAAGGGCCGTTTACATCTCGTGACAATGTTGGTTTGTAAAGCCCATTACAAATAATACTCATCGACTAGTAATATTTTTTCTTTTTTCTTTTTTTATATATCGTTTTTAATTATGTGACAGCATTATAATGGATCGACATGCAGAAAATTAACTGATGATCTAGCTAGTCACATCCTTACCTTGAGAAGCTGGGAGGGGCCGGAGGGCGTCGAGCAACCAGTGAAAACTTGCGTTGTACCGTCGGTTTATGAACTTACCGGTGGTAAAAGAACCACTCATGTAAACCGATTGAACCGAGTCATACCGGACCAAACAGAGTTCAAACCATATCATAGCATCTTCACTTACGCACTGCTTTAAGATTTCCTTGGTTGCAGTCTGTATACAAATCCGACAAACTGTGGAGTTGACATCCCCTCTACGAAGCGCCTGTCCATAGACTATATCGGAGTCCTCTCCAGTGCAGGTGTGGTAGAAACCTATCAAACGATGAGAATTGTTATTCTAATAACATGGAAGAGGGTTATAAAAATTATAGCTAGAGTAAAATATAAGCCACTAATCCATCCCCCCACCCTCCTAATTAGCATATTCTCTGCTTCAAACTTACCAAGTGCTGCTGCAGCACGAGGTGGGCTCCTCCATGAAATCCTATATTTTCCGGATGTTTTGAGTACCACAGTTAATCTAAAATCTGTTTACAAAATGGCGTGTTCCACATGAATAAATCAACAATATTGGAGCCGTTCGAGTGGGGTAATCTCAAATGGATGTGGGGAGAACCATTTGAGTAGGATGACAGGGATGAGCGGCGGAGGTGATGTTGGAAGCATGCGTCGGATGTACGTTTAGCAGTGCAGTCGCTCTCTCCGGTTGAACAGAAAGAGTTTAGATCAAAGGCTGGCTGCCCGACGACTACAGCAATTAGCATGAAAATAGCAGGGCTGAAAAGAAGCAATCTTGAGGAAACCATTGCCGACCACGTGTTCATCTTCGGACTGGCAAGGTTTAGACCTCCGATAAAGAGAGGCTTTTAACGAAGGAGATGGTGTTCGAAGCGTGAACTAATGGGCTCAAATTTAGGTTTTTGGTGGAGTTGTAGGTGCCGCTTTTGAAGCAGCTCGGAAGTTTATAGTAACATATTCGAACTCTTTTTTCTCTGTTTTTTGAAACGTAAGAATATTATACATTAAACCAAACTTACAAACTTCCATCACTTCGTTGTCATAGATTTTGCCACGAAACAACCTATGCAAATATTTTATGCTCGATTGACTTCCACTAACGAAGACTTGAAAATTTCTTGAAAATTATATCCCTGTTTGGCTTAAGAAATGATTAAATTAGTGCGGTCGGCGTGACCACTAAAAAGATCCTTTCATTTTCAATTAACAAAAGAAAACTCACTTGGACTTCTAATTATCCGCAGTAGTTTCCTGGAAGACATCACACTGTCCCAAAAATTGTTCGGTTCGACTTTGGATTCCATTTTAATATTTTTAAGAACCAAACCAAACCAACCTGAGAGGAATTGCATAACAAGCTTATTACACATACATGAACTCTCATTTCTCAAGTAATAATATGCAGCATATGGTGTTGGTGTTCCATGACTTATTTATAAGAGATACTAATTTTGGAGGTCAAGTCGTTGCACTCACTCTATCGAGGGTATACTTCAGTAATCTTTGATTCATCGACAGACAATGGAATTGACTTGCTCGAAGATCGATCTGACTCCAGCTCTTTGGTCGGCATGCTTGACTGATTCAATCCACCTTGGAGGAAAAGTGCTGGCTTTTCAGGTATTGGCAAAGTAACAGAGTAACTCTCAAGCATGACAACTATTGATGCCATTGTTGGTCTGTCGTCTGGATTTTCTTGAACACAAAGTAAGCCAATATGGATGCATTGAATCACTTCATTTATTGCGTATGAATCTCCCAAAGTCGGATCCAATAACTCAAAGGATGTCCCGTTGCTCCAGTGTTTCCAAGCCTGCATCAAGCAGTCAATATTAATTCTTAGTGTCAACAAAGAAAAGAAACTTCAGCATATGTTCTTCATACTCACATAGGTCAACAGGTCCACAGCAGTGTCTGATTCATAGAAAGAAGCGTTGTTTTCGCCACTTAATATCTCTAGTACTAGGACACCAAAACTATATACATCCGATTTTGCCGAAAAATTTCCTTGCATTGCATATTCTGGAGACATGTAACCACTGCAAACATATCAACAATGTTACCAACTGACTATAACATCACAGAATTATATTTGATACCTGTGTGTATCATCATTAGATACATTCACAGCCAATTGGGTTCTGCTGAACATGTAATGCATTTATTATATCTAATGCCTAATGCAGAGAAGGTTGCACTAACAATGTATATATCTCTAAATTATCCATCAATAACTATGTATCAAATTTTTTCAGATCACAATGTCCTGTTTTCTTTCTGTTTTTTCATGAGATTGATTTGTTAGGAAGACAAAAAATAGTAAAGTTCATTAATTTCTAGTAACTTTCTTTATCTAATACTTACTATGTCCCGACAATCCTATTGGTATTTCCTTCCGTTTGGTCAACTCCAAAAAGCCTTGCCATACCAAAATCTGAAATTTTTGGATTCATATCCTCGTCTAACAGGATGTTACTGGCTTTAAGATCTCGGTGTATGACTTTAAGGCGAGAATCTTCGTGAATATAAAGGATTCCTCGAGCAATTCCTCTAATAATCTTGTATCGACTTGGCCAATCCAATAGTCTTTGCTTGTCAGGTCCTACAGATAATCGAAATACAACATTCGGATTAGAATAGAAGAATCAGAGTATTTGCACTACTCTATCTCTTGCACCTTCGTGAGTTCCAGTATGCTCTTAAAATGAACCCTTCTTTTATGAATTTGATCCTCAAATGAATGACGTGTTGATATAAAAAATAAATAAAACGTATACTCAATACATGCATCATATGATGAAACAAAGGACATTGGACAAATGGCTAGAAAGGACAAACCAAACAGAAAATAGTCAAGGCTTTTGTTGGGCACAAATTCGTAGACGAGCATCTTTTCCCCCCCTTCCAAGCAAAATCCCAATAGCCTCACAAGGCTTCGATGTTGAAGCTTGGCTACCACAACAATTTCATTCTTAAATTCCTCTACACCCTGTTCAGAACTTCCTGAGAGCCTCTTTACAGCTATATCTTGTCCATTGGGAAATGTACCCTGATAATGTAGTTCAACGCAATCAGAATAGACAAATAGAATTCATAAACTTCCCACAGAAGCACTAAATAAATCAACAGTAACAAGAAATGAGTAATTCCTACCTTGTAAACCTCACCAAATCCACCTCCACCCAGCTTGTTATCATCTGAGAACTTGTTTGTGGCAGCCTCGATTGTAGCAAAATCAAATTGCAAGGACTCGACAGTTGTAATCTCATTGGCTGCTATGCACACAAAATGCCTTAAAACATTGTAGGAAATTTTAGCTGTGCAGGGAAGCATATAAAAAAATACTTCTTTTGAGTATCACGTGTGTGTGCAATTCTTTGTTAATATATATATTTCTCTGTTAGTGTAGAAACAGAGAACAAAAGGAACAGAGAGGTGATCCAATCACCTAGAATCAAGAAATGAAATTGAAGATACTAAAGAATGAGAAAACTTCATAATAATTTCATATGTACATCAATATATATAGCTGATCTAAATTTAACACGCGATACATTGTAACCAACTGCCGACAGGACTAACAGACTTAACTGTCAACTATATTCCGCAGTTGATGTGCAGCTGATCTGTGTACTCTAACAATTAGATTTAGACTTAGGATCTTTAGTACCATATCTTATGATGAAACCAAGAACTAGACAGTTTCTTCTTATTCTCTTAGAATTCCTTAGATTTTCATTCATGCACATTTTCAATATTTCAGTGACTTCCACTATCTAAACTTACATTTTTTTTAACAAACACTCAATTAGAAAAGTTATGGATTCAGTTATTACCAACAAACATATAAAAGGATTACACTACAAGAACAGTTTCCAGACATGAGGAAATTACACATTGGATAAATTCAATTCAATAATTATGAATTGTTTACCATTTTCCTTGGGTAGAGCATTGGGCTTCTTCTTTCTTGCTTTCCTTCTTTGGAAGCAGTAGCTCAAAGAGATGATCACCAGAGAGACAGCAATTGAAGCAACAATGATGACAATTGTTAGCGTCGATATTTTGTCTTTTCCTGCATAAATCAATCATAATGTTTTCATGAGTATGACAAGCTGTACAGTGTATAATAGCTGTTGCATCAACAATGTCCAATCTGTAAGTTATAATATGCAGAATACAATACAAAGGGTCTCATGTAAGTTATAATAACACGTTCTTTGTAAATAATAAGAGTACAGTTTTTTACTGCAGAAAATTAGTCGATCTAATTTTGCCTCAACAGTATTCCTTTCACAAGGCGAATTTCCCTTCCAATATTGTACCAAATGGAATGCATGTAATGGCTGGACCAAAACCACTGACAGATAAATTAATGATTGTCAGGCTGGGTCCTAACCACGTCTTATTGTTTCGATTATCTTCTATAAATTGTCTTAAGTAAGAACAAAATAACCATAATCACTTACAATATTTCATCAGAACAAACTACAAACCAGGTAGGATCTGAAAGAGAGAAGTTCAAAAGTTGGCACTAAGGCTTGGTATTGTTTTACAAAACTTTTGATATCCTCTCGTCCCATCTTATCTGATGTCAACAATCAAACCCTATTTAAACATAAACAATTTTCAATTTCAATTTATTTAATCATTTCCTAATCATTACAATTTTTTCAAACTTTTAAACAAAACAATAAAAATAATTCAACATTTTCAAACCACAAAACAAAAATAACAAAAATAATATTCTCTCTTTTACTTTATAATTTTTTTATTTAAAATTTTCTCTTATTTTTCAAAATTCTATAAAAATTTTAATTCAAATAATTTTACTATCATTCACAGATTATTTTCACAAATTTTTAATCTCATCTCCTATATATATATATATACATGCGTAACAATTCGAGGTGTAAAGACTTTCACCATGCCAATCCTGTCTTCATTTATGACGCATGCATGCCATCGTATTTGAATGATATATATCAATATATGAAAATTGGTAGTAAATTCTGATTTGACCTTTCGGTCTAAGGACAGTACCTCGAGCCGGAGGAAGGAGCACAGGTATCGGTGTCGGTGCCGGTGCAGCGGCTGATTGTGTCAAGTAAAATGGGTATGTTTCGAACCTGACGTTGCAACTTGGACTCAGAACTCTACCCCCTTGCTTCCCATCACATGGACCACATTTGGGGAGGCTCGTGATGGCTTCCCGAAGACACGTACTGCAATCGGAGCTATTTATGTCCGGGGTGCACTGGACAAGGCTGTATAGGGTTTGCAATTCCTGCAATCCCGAAGCATTTGTGACCGCCTTCACGGCAAATTTCTTAGCACCGGACGTAGCATTTGCGGCCCGAGGCACTAAGTCATTCAATGTGGATACCGCCAACCGACGGAACTGGTCTGGCTGTGTTGCATTCCTCGTGTTCCACATAAAATATCCAGGTCTTTCCTGCATGGTGGAGAAGATTGACCGGTTTGAGTAACGTAACATGCATTCATCATACCATATCACGGCCACTTTTTCAACAGGGCAGTACACCCGAACAATCTCTGTGGCGGCGAAGGCCACGCAATCTCGACAGGCATCTGTGCTGAGGTCACCACGGCAGAGGAAGAGGCCGTAAGTTGAAGTGTCAGGAGTTTGGCCGGCGGTAGCGTTGTAGAAACCACCTTCACGCGTGGCATTTGAGGAAAGGGAAGAGAGCAGGTAACTTAGGTTAACTTGGTAGGTGCTGTTTGGGGTGTAAGTGGTATCATTTGTGCAATAATGGACTCTGTAATTTGGTACTGCTGCACTGGTAAGGTTAAGGAAACCGAGCAAGTATAGAACCATAATTAGGATCATGGAGACGTCGAAAGAGGGCAAGCCCATATCTTCTTCCTTCTTCCCTCTTCTTTCTTCTTTAATGATTAGTATCTTGGAATTTGGAAGAGGGTTTGGCCCATAAAGAGTTTCTATTTTCTGATCTTTCTTCGAAAATGCTTGCTAGGAATCACAATATATAACGAGATCGGTGGCGCTACTGGACGTAAGCGTTCACATGCCAAGGTGGTTAACCCCCAGTCAATGGGTTATTGTCAAGCCGGCTCGCGATTTTTTCGATTTCCGGGCCTACGACAGAAAAGAAGGTTGAGACGTGGAAAATAAGGCATGGGAAAGTAATAAATAAAGTAGATTCGTGGAATTTAAGGCAAAGTCAGTGAGGAAGAATGAAGTTTAAGTACATAAATTTTGAACACCTTCATTTAAATAATGATATCAACTGTTTGAGGGGGTACGAATATTTTGATCTTAAAGATGCGTTCCTTTTTCTAGCACTTTTGAAAATTTTTTGCCCCATCTCGTTTAATTCAAGCCTTGATGACTAAATGCTATAGCAACAAAAAATGAATGACGCCTTCCACGTGCATTTGTCAACCCTTGCAGACAATATTGACAATTTGACACCATCGACAAGATCAGACCCATGCAGTGATTATCAAAATAAATAAATAAATAAATAAATAATTAATTGTAGAGTGTCTCAGGACATCATTGGAAACTCTTTACCAAGTGAAAACAAAATAAAGGATGTTAATAACTGGTTATTTATGTGTTAACGATAATGTGCTTCTAGGCAGAGGTAGAATGCTTCTGAAACTGACGAGTGACGGCATGTTACGTGAACAGACCAAACTTAAGAACTGAAACAACATGACAAGAAATTCAAGAAGACAACAAATTTTAAATGAAAAATTCTACTCTATACAGATCAGAGAGAGAGAGAGAGGGAGAACAGTTCTACGAATATTGAAATATTAATAAAATCAGAAATCAGCCCACAAGTCTGACTTCATGGCTGAAGCTTGATATGTGCATGTACACGTGTACACACGTATAAAACATGGATTAATTAGTCATTTGATTTGGTAAATTATGTCGTATTCTAATTACAAGGGACCAGCAACTCTTCAATGTCCAATCAATAGAAACTTATACTTTTCATTTATTTATTTATGAGCGCACCGCCGCACACATTTAAAAGCAGTCATTTTATTACACGCTCAACATACACGGAGCAGGAAGGTAATGTACCTACACTAGCTCTTACGTAGGTAGAAGGGTACTAGGCTGATAGATCGGCCCGAATCAACTTAATAAGAATTTCCGGTCCACTAGTTTCCCTCATGGCAGAACCAGTGATATTCTGGCAAGCTGCCCTTAGCAACTGAGTATTGCAGGTTATACTGAATCCCATGCTGCTCATACTATCGAGGGTACAGTTCAGTAACAGATACTTCGTTGATAGTGCATGACATTGATTTGCTTGTGGATTGATCCACCTCCGGCTCCTTTAATGGCAGTTTTTGCTCTGTTCGACTATGAAGCCAATACGCTGGTTGTTTAGGCGAGGGCAAAGCAACAGAGTAACTGTTTAGCATTAGAACTACCGATGCTATTGTCGGCCTGTCGGCTGGGTCATCCTGTACACAAAGTAATCCAAAATGGAGACATCTAATGACCTCATTTATTGAGTAAGAATCTCCCAAGGATGGATCCAACAACACCAAGGGTGTTCCGTCCCACCAATGTTTCCAGGCCTGCACCAATTGCACAAGCAACGTTCTAATGTTATTCTCTTCCTCCCCAAATGGATGTGATGATGTTAGCAATAAAAAAGGAAAATAAAATCAGAATATTTGGTTCATACTCACATAGCTTAAAAGGTGTCCAGAACCATCTGATTGAGAGAAAGAACTGATCTTCTTGCCACTTAGGCCTCGTTTGTTTTGGGAAAACTTTTCATCTCATCTCATCTCATCTCATCTAATCATTACAACTTTCCCAACTTCCAATACAAAATAAAATAAACAATTCAACTTTTTCAAATTCCAAAATAAAAATAATATTAAAAAATATACTCTAACAATATTTTATTCAACTTTTTAACTTTAATCTCATCTCATCTCATCTCATCTCCGAAAACAAACGAGGCCTTAAAATCTCTAGAATCAAGACTCCAAAACTGTACACATCAGATTTTACAGAGAATTTTCCATGCATAGCATATTCTGGAGACATGTAACCACTACAAACCAGCATCATTGATACACCGATGTTAGTTATACTACATGCTAACTTGGTACCTGACTTGTGTAAAGTCCTCTGTCAAAAATTTCACTTTTTTTCCCCGACAGTACTTACTTGGAAGAGATGATAATTTCACGAATCTAGATTTCATATTAAGTAATAGAAATAAACAAAGATTCAGAACTCACAATGTGCCGGCAATCCTACGGGTCTTTCCCTGTGTTTGATCAACTCCAAAAATCTTCGCCATGCCAAAATCAGAAATTTTAGGCTTCATATCCCCATCTAGCAAAATGTTACTGGCTTTAAGATCACGATGTATGATTCTAAGCCGAGAGTCTTCGTGAAGATAAAGAATTCCTCGAGCAATCCCTACAATAATCTTGTAACGCCTAGACCAGTCCAGTTGTCCTTGCCTTTCAGGGTCTACACATTCATTAGAACCCAATTATCAGGTCTGAATATTCAAGCCAGATACGTATCAACAAATTCAATCAACTTCAAATTAAGTACACTAAAGACCTTTTGAGAAAACGAAATTTAATCAATTGACTTCTTTTAAGTTCTACAAAGCTCAATAAATTGGTTGATTAGCAAACTGCAAACAACGCCCTATTTGAGTGGATTCAATCCTCATATATCCTTCAACATTCATGAAAATTAGGAATATGCTTAAAAGGGACAAACCATATAGAAAATAGTCAAGGCTTTTGTTGGGAACAAATTCATATACAAGAATCTTCTCCTCTCCTTCCAAGCAAAATCCCACTAGCCTTGCAAGATTTCTGTGTTGAAGCTTGGCTACTAATACAACCTCATTTTTAAATTCATCTCCCCCTTGACTAGATCTTTTCGATAACCTCTTCACAGCAATTTGTTGTCCATTAGTAAGTGTACCCTGGCAACATACTTTAACCAGCCATTAGAACATTTCAACGAGTAGAGTCCTCGCAAAAACAAAAAAGAGTACACAAATAATGAGGACTCATCCTTTACCTTGTACACCGCACCAAAACCTCCCTCACCTAACTTGTTATTAACTGAGAACCCCTCTGTTGCAGCTTCAATCGTAGCAAAATTAAATTGCAAGGACTCTAGAGTGGAAATATCATCCGTAGTTCCACTTTTTTTACTATTTTCCGCCTGCATAGCGTTATATTTTGTTCTTCCTCTCTTACGGAGGAAGCAGTAGCCCATAAGGAATAGCGCCGTAGAGACGGAAATTGAAGCAACAATGATAATAATAGTCAGCGATGAGCTTCGACTTTTTCCTGCATGAACAACAATGGCACTCCATTAGTTATTTTTGCAGAACATTAATGCATTGGCAAGGACAGTAACCTATGTTGATCTGAAGTTGAAATTACGAAGTCACCACGACGAATGAGAAACCAAATGTCTGTTTATATATGTAGGGTATCATCCAGCAATGTTTTCCGAACTTGTTTGATGTTCTATTTGTATTTACACTAGTAAGCCTAAACACACTTTCAGTAATTTAAATAAAAAAAAAAAACCACTTTCAGTAGTTAGTAAAGAAGATGAAAAAGGCCTGACTTTTACATGTTAACGTCTGCCAACATCATGAAAATAAACAACACAGATATATGGGAAAGCAAAAACAAAGTTCTAATCATAATTGAGAAACCAACTGTACCTTCGGTATTTTCGGATTCCTTTCTTTATCCCCTAAAAAAGAGCAAGAAAAGAATATAACTTTACCAGGAGGTGGAGGAACAAGTGGATTAGGCCTTGCCCCCGAAGTGTTTACAGTCAGGTAAAACGGGTGCACATTGTACCTAACTGTGCAGCTGGGAAAGAGAGCTGAGGCGCTTTCCTTTCCACTACAGCAACCTGGCAAATACGACATCGCTATCTGAAGACACCTATTACAGTCGGAACCGGTCAGATCCGGCGTGCACTGCACGAGGGTGTACACAGTTTGTGACGATGTGAATCTCGCTTCCTTCGTCCCAAACTTCTTGGCCCCAAGCCCAAGATCTGAAATCCCGGTTGCCAACTCGCTGAATGTTGCACTCAGTAGCTCACCAAACCGGATTGCGTCCGAAATGTTCTTATTGCCCGAGGTGAAATCGTTAGGGTCAGGGGCCAAGCTGGAGAAAATATACCGGCTTGAGTAGCGTAGCATGCATTCCTCGTAATAACCGACAGCCCCTTCCTCCTCGGGGCAGCGCTGGACAAGGTCTTTGGTTGCGCCGGCAGCACAGTCACGGCAGGCCTCGGCGGGGAGGTCACCGCGACAGAGGAATATGCCGTAAACGGTGTCCTCGGAGGTTCCGGAGGAGGCGGTGGCGTTGTAGAATCCGGTGGTGCGAGTGGCGTTTGATGAGAGATAAGCGAGGAGGTGATTGAGGTTGGATCGGTAGGTGCTGTTGGGGTTCGTGATGTCGTCCAAGCAGAAATGGCGCATATAAGTTGCAGCCGCTTCAGTTCTCGGTGGACTAACGCAGCTGATAAACAAAGAGATAAATACAAAGAGGCTGGCGCAGAAGTTGGAGGAGGAAGAGGCCGAGGGCAACTTCAAGCCCAGTAACATGACGAACGCCTCGCTAGCTCCTTGGTCCTCGCGCAGTCGGAAATCAAGGGGTCAGAATATTTGATCCGATTGCTGTCCGAAAAAATGATAACTTTTTACAGTATTAGAGCACTGGCATCCAAATATTTGCCTCGTTTGTCTCAAATTTATCTAGACCAGCCAAAGCAATAAATCTTTGACTTTGAGCTATAATGAAAAGTACTTGCTGTTCATATTTAGCGAGCTATTGTATATAGACTAAACGAATAAATTATTTAACAAAATCTCATCCAATTTAAATCTGTCCGTTTTCAAGTGCTTTTTCTATATTGTATTTTGTAACTTCTATATTTTTTATAGATAAAAAATAATAAGTTAAAAAAAAAAATAGTTCAAAATAATAATTTAAGTATCAAATTAAATTATTAATTAATATATAATTAGTGTAATTACAAAATATAAAAAAAATTAAAAAATAATATTATTAAAAAAATAATATTATATTATTATTTTGACTAATTTAATGACTAATCCAATGTAGATTTATCTAGCCAAATGTTAATGCTATAACCAAAACTTGAAGTTCTAGACAAAATTTGGACTTGGCAAAGGCTAGGCCATTGCTAATGCTCTTAGAACATCTATATTGGCTTCTTCAAATAATATTTCATCTTTAAATTTAAATAATTTTATCAATAGTTGACTCACATTTAATTAGCCAAATATTTTGTATCCTAAATATTAGCTACAGTAATTTCATTTTTTTCTTCAAAGATGAAAAATACTATTTCTTCTCCAAATACATTATTTATTAATATCTCGTCTCTCTCTCGCGTCTCTTTTCTTTTTCTTCTTCATCTTCCTTTTCCGTGTTTCTTCTTCCCTTCTTCCTTCTCTTCTTCCCTCTCTCGCGTCTCTTCCTCTCTGTTCTCTTCATCTATTTTTTTTTTCTCTTCTTCTCTTTTTCCCTCTCCCGCGTCTTTTCCTTCTTCCTCTTCTTCTCATTTTTTTTTCTCTTCTTCCCCATTTCTCCTCTCCCGCAACCATTCCCTCCCGCAACCGTTCTCTCCTGCGACAAAGCTCTCTAGCACGACACTCCCAAGCACACTGTAATCATTCGAAACCCTAACCTTGAGTTTTCAAAAATATTTTTATTGTTTAAGTTTTATTTTGTTGATTTTGTTGGTGTTGTGTAGGGTTTGATTCCAAACCCTAACTTTGATTCTAGCCCTAATTTTATTGTTTGGTTTGATTTTGTTGATGTTTGGGTTTGAATTTGTTGGTCTCGGATAGTTTCTTCGATCTCTTGCCTCTGGTTGATGTTTTATTTTTTATAAGATTTCTCAATGCAAGCAAAAACAGAGGAAGTGTAAGCCCTTGCGATTCTGCGAACAAGAAAATGTAGGAAGTTGGTAATCATTTGAAATTCCTTTGAAATAATCATTTGAATACCCTCAGAACAACCTCATCTTTATGCCAAAGGTTCCTTGGTGGCTTCGATCGTGAAAGATTTTGTCACTTGATGGGTGTAGATTTTTGGGGTTTTACCTGCATGTAGATGGATCTGTATTAATTACTAGGGACCTTTGGCATAAAAATGAAGTTGATAATCATAAAGATTAATTACTAGGGACCTACAAGTAGATGGATCTGTATTAAAATTTATGGGATTTTACCTGCAAGCATTAGACCTTTATATTTCTCTGTATTTGAAATGGATCAATGGAATCGTTGCTTAGAACATTCTGATGAAATTTATGAGCCTAACTCATCTCATAAAACCGGTTATATAAGAGAGGATTGCTCATTGCTTATAAACATGCCCAAGACCTTGTCTACAGTCAATGTGGGATTATTCCTCAACACCCTCTCTCACGTGCAGGCCAGTATTTTTTCTGGTCCTTGTCACGGGGTAAGTAATGTAGGCCCACATTCGTCCTGTAGCAGGCTCTGATACCATGATGAAATTTATGAGCCTAACTCATCTCATAAAACCGGTTATATAAGAGATGATTGCTCATTGCTTATAAACATGCCCAAGACCTTGTCCACAGTCAATGTGGGATTATTCCTCAACAAATCTTGTGAATCTAATTTTCTTGATATATGAGTATATGCTCTGTCCAGACTGTCCTGATGGAAAAATAAATATTTTTTTTCTAAATTGCAACAATACATTGTCTCCCCTCTACACCTATGCAACAAACAAGTAGATCCACCAACTGCTAAGGAATCACCGAAGCTATACCCATGGAATGTAACTTAATATCAAAATTTTCGGAGGCTACATACTTCAAAAGCATATTCAATTACGTTGTTAAATATATTCTGTGAGGATAGTCATAGTTCACACTACAAGGAGAGGTGAGACTTTCATTTATTAATTTTGGGGAGAACTGAATTTTCTGCAATACCATGCCCATGTTGCGTATTTTCCCTGCATGAGATTATGTTGTGTATCTACTTTATATCTAATGTTTAATATACCTGTTTTTTTTTTAAAGGAAGTGTTGTTTTTAAGCAATTGTTTGATTAGACCTACTTGCATGAGATTATGTGTGAATACTTTAAGCAGTGTTTATGATTCTAGCCCTGATTTTTTACAATTATACTTGAATCAAGGATGGACATCACATTTGATGAAGATCATTTCTTTACTACTCTATTGTAAAGTGGTGACCAAGGGAGATCCACAACTGTAATGAGTAGTACTCATGATAATGTTGGATTCCAAGCAACACTATTAGAAGGTGAAAAAAGGCCACCTAGTAAGAAAACACAACGAGGTGTGTCTTTCACCGTAGAGGAGGACAATCTCCTCGTGTCGGCTTGACTCAATATTAGCATGAATGCTATACGGGGGACGGATAAAAAATATTCTCAAATGTGGGAGAGAATTAGCAATTATTATAATGAACATAAAAATACTAGCATGGCAAATCATTCTGGGGGGTCATTGACCAATCGATGGTCGGTGATCCAAAAATGCACAAATAAATTTTGTGCTGCTGTGGCTCAAGTAGAATCTTTGCATCAAATTGGTGCGACATAGCAGGACAATGTATGAGTTTCTAACTAAATTTCATTTTAAAACTTCTTGCTGAAATTCTATTATAACATTTTTGTTACATTCGCATATTTAGATTGAAAGAGTTAAAATCATGTATAGAGAGACTGAGAGCCCACATACAACATGGAATATTGTTAGTGTCTATTGAGACACCAACCAAAATGACAACAACACGTGTCCATGTTGTCTACGAGAAGGAAATCACATGGAAAATACCTTGCTATGGCGGAGTCGACTCCATTAGGAGACGACGCGATAGATGACAACATAGAGGTCTTTTTGGAGAGACCTCCAGGAAAGAAGGTTGAGAAAGAAAGGGAGAGAAAAAGGAAGGCTACAGAATCATATGATTCAGAATTTGTTGAGGCATTAAATTGCATGACAAATGATAGAGCTGTATTTATGTCTGTAAGAATGCAAGTGGCCAGTAAATTGGATGCTGATAGGACTCAATTACTAGCGGAGAAAAAGAGGAGAAATGATACGAAGAATAGGAAGATCGATATGGAGATAATGAAAATGGATCTTGTCGGCATGAATGGAATGCAACGAGAGTATTTCTTGAATCTTCAAAAAGAGGTTTTTAAGAAATCCAGGAAGCGATTTTCATCTCAATCTCTATCTTCATCTTTTGAAGATGTGTAGTTTTTTGTCGATGAAACATTTTGGAGTTGTTTTGTATATTATGGTTGTAGCCCATGATTATTTTATGATTTTTTGTTATTTTGGATCACAAATATGAGTGTGATGTTTATAGTTTTATATGTTAATTACCACCCTATTCATTACTTTTATTTTGCATTAGTTGGTGATGATGTTTGTGAAAATTGGTTTGATTGCATTAAAGATCGATGTAATTATTTTGATAATATTAATATCGTGTGATGAAATTTTGTTTATTAGATTGTGAAAATAAAAATGAATATGATTATTGAAAATTATAGGAGGTTATGAAAATAGAATTAATTATAAAATAAAAATTAATTAAAAAATTAAAAAAATAAAAAATAATAATATTTTATTATTATAAAGAGTATAATAACTAATTTAATATAAATTTTAAATTTTAAATAATTAATTAAAATTTAAAAATTATATATTTCTTAAAATTTAAAAAATAAAATAATCAATGCTCTTATAACCATATACTACGACACATTCGATACAGATGTTGTGGACCGACCGAGTTTGACTGCTATCGAATGAAGCAACTCGAGTACGTAACTTTTTTTCTTTTTAATATTTTAAGTTTCTAGTGTCATTCGTCGGTCAAACTCAAATAACTTCTTGTTCCCTTGGAAATATCAAAGAAGAAGATAGGTGGCCCACGTGTGAATATATTTAATTAATAGTCAATAAAATATAATTAATAAACAAGTTTACTCGTAAAACTTATAATTAATTCTTGTAATTTTAATAAATTCTATGTTGAACAACGTCAACACTTTTCAGTTTCAAACTAAAGTTAACTTTTTTTAGGTATTATTAGTAAATATTTTTTCATCAATTTAGTTGAATTATGAATAATTTATATAATTATGAATATATTATACATAAAATTATGTTAATTGAATTAACATAAATATAGGAATGAGATCAATTCATTTATATGATATTAGTTAAAACAGATGGTATTTAAATAAATCTAATAAAAATTATAGTTAAATAAATTATGTGAATTATATCATTTCACTCGAGATTTATATAGATAAATCTGATTGATTTAATTAAACTAATCGTATTTAAATTAATTCATATAATCGGTAAGTAAATAACATAAGTCCTATGAACACGCTCAAAAAACTTTCTTTATACGTAAAACGCTCTGCTAGGGTTTTGCGTTTTTGGTTTTGCGTGGTCTCCTTCTACGTTGGCTGCATGGCGGCCTCTGGCTTGCCGCCCATGGTAGCCCCGGCTCGGTCCTTTGCAGATTTAATCTCAGCAGCGCCACAGCCTTTACCAGAGATGGAGGTTTCGTTCCGTCAGCCAAAGATTATCGATGGTGAACTGGTGTTTTCGTTCTCTACGGAGGAGATTGCAAAATTGGCTCAGCCTTTCCGTTATTCCATTGTTCTGAAATTCATCAGGCAGCGACCCTCTTTAGATGCGGTTAGATCCTTCATTCGAACACGCTGGGGGCTGTCTAGTATGCCCATGGTGTCTGCTATGCAGCGTCCTCGTAATGTATTCGTGCGGATGGCTAACGAAATGGACTTCAACAAGGCCTTATCCAGAGAATCATGTGAGGTAAACGGTGTCTTCTACAGACCATTCGCATGGACGCTTGAATTTGATGAAAACCATGAACCACCGTGTGTACCTGTATGGGTATTTTTACCCGGACTTCCACCCAATTTCTTTCAACCTTCAGTCTTAAAAATGCTCACAGCTCCTATAGGACGTCTCATCAGATGTGATAATTCGACGATTTGCGCGACTCGCACAAATGGGGCGAGAGTTTGTGTCGAGGTTGACTCGTCTAAGACCCCGATCTCTTCATTCTGGATAGGCAAACCAGGGGTACCCAAAAGTAGGCGGCAAGAGATAGTGTATGAGACGCTGCCTGCTTACTGCTCTTTGTGTAAATGCCAGGGACACAATTCTCGCACATGCCGCAAGGGAGATGATAAGAAGAAGCCAGCTAAGAGTGAATTGAAGTGGGTTAAGCAAGTGTCAAAGCCTTCGGAGGAAAGGGTTGATATGGCTGATGCAAAAAATTCGGTTCAGCAGGAGATCGTGAATAAGAAACAGGAAGATGTGGTCCAACTACTAGATGAGGAAGGGGCTGAGAAATTGGTCGAGTGTAATGAGGCAGTTGCAGAGAAGAATCATTCGGAAGAGGAGCTCGGTTTGGGCCTTGCTGTGAATTCGTTGGGGCTGAGGGAGGTTATCCCACAAAACCATCCATCTGCTTCGGATAAAGGTGAACCGAATTCCTTCAATGGGCCTATGGGTAATAACCGACAGAGTGAATTGGCCATGGTGCCGTGTGTTGTGCAACTGGGCTTGGAAGCTTCGGGTCACAAGGGGCCTAAGGTGCCTTCTTTGGTGATGGTCACGGATTTAGATGTGGATGGGGCTAGCTTGGATGAAGAGTTGAACCTTTTGGCAAATGAGGGTGATGTTGCTGCTGTGTCATCTCAAGGCTGTGAGGTTGCGGGGGAAAATGTGCAGGCTGATGAAATTCATTCCGATTATGAAGGTGAGCGAGATAATCTGAAAGAGGATTCACGAAAAGATTATTGCACCGATTCGGAAGGAACGACCAAATTTGTTGGTAAGTTCCTGAAAAGAAATTCTACAAGGGCTATTACCCGTCCTAATAAACTGAATTTATGATTAGTCCTATTCTTTTTTGGAATATAAGAGGAGTGCGCTCTTCTAAATTGAGGTTAAAAAATTTGATAAAAAAGTTCAGGCCTAATATTATTGCTTTGGCTGAGCCTTTCTTGATGGAAGATAAAATTTCGACTTTTCTAGCAAACTTTCATTGTGATTTTTTTGTCACTAATGAAAGCCAAAATGGGAAATTTTGGTTGTTGTGGAATTCCATGATCTCGGTCCAATGGCTGGCAGGTTCGAATCAATTTGTTTCAGTGAAAGTTGAAGAGAAGGGGTTCGCCTTCATTCTTACTATTGTCTATGCTAAATGCAACCCAGTCGAGCGTAAAAAACTTTGGGAAGACCTTATAGCTCTCAGAAATTGAAATTTTCTGTGGCTTCTTTGTGGCGACTTCAATATCATTAAAGATGATTCTGAAAGAAGGGGAGGTCATCCTCGGCCTTTTAATGCTATGGAAGATTTTAATCTTTGCATTCAATCTTGTGGTTTGCTGGACATGTATTCGAAAGGTGCGCTGATGAAGTGGTGCAATGGACAAAGAGGCTTGGCTCGGAGTTGGGCAAGGTTAGATAGATGTTTTATTGATTCTATTTTTCTTAATTGTTTTCCTAACGTTTTCTCTCAGGTTTTGCCTCGTACTAAGTCGGATCACTCTCCTTTAGTGATTCAAACTGGTGATGACCCATTCAGGTATAGGCCTAGACCTTTTCATTTTCAATTTATGTGGACTGATCATGTTGATTTTTTGAGCTTTGTCAAAGGGATATGGATTCAACCTGGAGTTGGCTATGGGCTGCTTAAGCTTTCTTTTAAGCTCAAACGGCTGAAGGTGGCTCTTAGGGAGTGGAATTTGCGTATCTTTGGGAGGACTATTGTGATTATTCATGAGTTAGAACTTCGTATTGAGAGCTTGGAGAATAGTCTTCAAAATTCTTTTTCTTCTGCGGATGATCATGATTTTATGGATGCAAATCTAGAGCTCTCAACTTGGAAGGGTCGTGAAGACACTAGACTTTCTCATATGGCTAAGAAAAGTTGGCTTCAAGATGGTGACCAAAATTCCAAATTCTTCCATGCTTATTTGAATGCCAAGAATAGTAAAAGGATCAATGACATGCATTTTCCGGACGGTACGTTTCTTAATAATCCTCTTGATATTCATAAGGCTACCGTGGTTTATTTTCAGCAGTTCTTGAGTGAGAGTAGTGATTGTGATTGTCCCATCTTAGGGGATCTGATTTCCCCGGTGATTAGCGAGGAGGATAACTTGATGTTATGTCGTACTCCGTCTTTTGATGATATTAAGGAAGCTCTGTTTAGCATCCCTATTGATAGTAGTCCTGGTCCGGACGGTTTTAGCTCTGGTTTCTTCAGATATTGCTGGGATATTGTTAAAGAGGATTTAATGGAAGCTGTTTCTGAGTTTTTTCAAAAACATTTGCTTCCCCGATATTACACGGCATCTTTTATTGTGTTAATTCCTAAGGTTGATTCGCCTAATGGATTTGATAAGTTTAGGCCTATTAGTCTGTGTTCTGTGGTTTATAAGATTTGTGTGAAGATCATTGTGGGTCGTCTGACGAAGTTGCTTTCTAAGATGATTTCTAATGAACAGGGGGCCTTTATCCCGGGTCGTAGTATATTTGAGAATATTAGTATCACCCAGGAAATGGTACATTCGATTAATAAAAAGACTAATGGGGGTAATGTTTTGGTCAAGTTGGATATGTCTAAGGCTTATGATAGAGTGAATTGGAATTCTCTCATTCATGTTTTGGTTTCTTTTGGCTTTTCTCCTCAGTTTTGCGCCCTGATTAAGTTATGCATCTCTTCTCCCTGGTACTCTATTATGATGAATGGTACTTCTATGGGATTTTTTAAAGGTGAGCGTGGTTTGAGGCAAGGTGATCCGCTTTCGCCCTATCTCTTTGTCATTATGCAAGAGGTCTTATCTCGTATGTTGGAGAAAGCTTTTGATATTGGTAAAATTGGTCGGTTTACTCAAGCTAGAGGTACCCCCTATCTCTCATCTTATGTATGCGGATGATATTGTTATTTTCTCTAATGGGGGGAAGAAATCCATGAGAGGTTTGATGGAGGTTTTACATCTTTACGAGCTTTGGACGGGTCAGATCCTTAACAAAAGTAAGAGTGCTATCTTTTTCTCTAATAAGATCCCTGCTCACAGAAAGTCCTCCCTTCTTCACTTGACTGGTTTCTCTGAAGGGTCTTTCCCTTTTAAATATTTGGGGGTTCCTATTGTGGTGGGTCGTCTGAAGGTCTGTGATTTTGGTGAATTGATTGGGAAAGTTAGTAAGAAGATTGCTGGGTGGAAGATGAAATTGCTTTCAGCTGGTGGTCGTGTGATTCTTTTACGCCATGTTTTGTCGAGCATAGCCACACACCTTCTAGCGGTTTTACCTGTTCCTAATGGGGTGTTTAAGGTTTTGAATAGGATTATGAGTTCCTTTTTCTGGGGAAACTCTGATGGGAGAGGTAAACGGAAGTGGGTGGCCTGGAAAAATATCTGTTATCCTACTGAGGAAGGTGGCTTGGGTATTCGGGATTTTGGGGATGTTCAGAAGGCTCTTCATATGAAATTTGCTTGGCACCTTCTGAGGGGTCAGTCCTTATGGACTGATTTTTTTAAAGGTAAGTATGTCAAAGGTATTCATTTATCCCTTTTGAGTCCTAACAAGGGTACTCTTTTTTGGAAAACTATTGTGCGTTGTATTCCGGAGTTCCTTAATCAATCTAAGTGGTTGGTGAAAGAGGGTAATGTTTCTTTCTGGCATGATAATTGGTTGGATGGGGATCCTATTAGTGCTCTTTATCCAGTTATTGAGAGACCTTCGCTTAAATTCAAAGATTGTCGGATTGACAATGGGTGGGATATTCCTCTCCTGGAAAGAGCTGTGGGTCAACAAAAAGCCTTGGAGTTGTACCATTTTTTAGCCACGAGGAAGGATGGTCAAGATGTTCTTATATGGGTGAATGATAAAAATGGTAATTTCTCTACTAAGAGTGCTTGAGATTGTATTCGTGTCAGAGCTCCTTCGTTACCTTGGGCCCATTGGATTTGGCATCCTAACCTTCCCAAGAAAATTTCGGTTATGATGTGGAAGGCCTTACATAATTGTCTGAGTGTGGATGATAAGATCAAGAATATTGGCATTCCCTTTGTTTCTAAATGTAATTGTTGTGCCAGGGGTCATATGGAAGATTTAAACCACGTTCTTTGTAATGGGGATTTCGCTAGACAAATCTGGCGTCTGGCGGCAAATCAATTAGGTGTTCATATGGGTGTCTTCCTTACGTGGAAGAAACAAATTAATTTTTGGTTCCGCCGTGCTGGTAAGTCTTCTCAACTTAAGATTATCTTCGGTATTCTCCCTTCTATTGTCTTTTGGAAAATTTGGGATAGACGTTGTAAAGCTCGATTTGAGGATAGAGTGGACTCGGTTCAGACGGTTTGGCATGTTATCAAGATATGGATTCGTCAGATTATTTCCTTAGTTATGAGAGTGTCTAGGATTTCTTCCCATGATGTCGCTATTTTGCAGAGATTGGATATCCCGGTTTTACCTCAGAAGCCTAAACAGGTTCGTGTGGTGAGGTGGTTTAGACCTTCTCAGGGCTGGATGAAGCTTAACTCTGATGGTAGTAGCTTAGGGAATCCTGGGCCGGCTGGTGCTGGGGGGGTTATTCGGGATTCTTTTGGTAATCTGCAGGCTGCTTACTCGGTCTTCTTGGGTCAGGGGTCTAATAATTTTGCTGAGCTGAGAAGCTTGCTGGAAGGGGTCAGGAGGTGCTACCAGTTAGGTTTTCGGAGGGTGGATATTGAAGTGGATTCTCAACTGATTGTCAGCTGGGTTACTAAGGTTACTTGTAACATCTGGTACTTAGAAGATTTCTGGGAGGAGTTGCAGGGTCTTTTGGGCTGTCTGGAGTACCGTTTGACTCATGTCTTTCGTGAAGGTAATGCGGTGGCTGACTACTTAGCTAAACGGGGAGCTGAGGGTTTAAATTGTGATTGGTCTTTTAATGATGCTCTTCCCAGCCAGCTTCGTGGTCTTCTCCGTATAGACAAAATTGGCATTCCTTATTTGCGTATCTCGTAGTTTCTGGTACGTTTTTCCTATTTTTCTTTGAGGTTTATTTTGTTTTGTTTGAGTCTTTGTTTTGCAGGTGCTGGGTTCTTCTTGGTCTTGGTGTTTCTTCTCCCTAGGCTTCTTAGAAGTTGTTTTTTGGTTTTCTTGGTTGGTTTTGACACTTGGTTTGGGTTAGTTCCTAGTGATTATCTTGTAATCCCACAAGTGTATTGATGTAACCACGGTATTCCTCCGCCATAAGTGAAAATTAAAAAAAAAAAAAATCCTATGAACACGAATTGACATCGTTGTTGATCATAGTCAGTAATTACAAATAATAAAAAATTTAAAATTTAAATTAAAAGAAAAATACTAATAAAATAGAATTGTCATTTAACAACTATTATTTATTGGTTTGGGTAATAACATCTAAAAGAAATATAACAATTTGAAAGATAACATAATTTTTATGTAAGTGGAGTATTATTTTCTATCCATAATACTTTGTTTAATACTTCTGCATTTATTGGGTTTTTAACTTTTTACATTTACTTCTCCAAGGATGAAGAAATAACATGGATTAATTTACATTGCAGTGTTTTGAAAATGACCCTTTAGTCAAGAGGGACGAGGGTCATTCATTTATACTTTAAAACCAGTAATTTTATTCACTCAACTTACACGGAGCAGGATGTCTGTGGGGAGAATGGTACTGAGCTGGTAAATCGGCCCGAGTCAACTTTAATAAGAGTTTCGCCGTTTTGCTCCTCGGAATCTCCAGTCCATCAGTTTCCCTCGAGCCCTTGGCAACTGAGTATTGCAGGTTATAAGGAATCCTCTGCTGCTCACACTATCGAGGATACAGTTCAGTAACCGATACTCTGTTGACAGTGCATGATATTGATTTGCTTGTGGATTGATCCACCTCCGGCTCCTTTAATGGCAGTTTTTGCTCTGTTCGACTATGAAGCCAATATGCTGGTTGATTAGGCGATGGCAAAGCAACTGAGTAACTGTTTAGCATTAGAACTACCGATGCTATTGTCGGCCTGTCGGCTGGATCATCCTGTACACATAGTAGTCCAAAATGGAGACATCTGGTGACTTCATTTATCGAGTAAGAATCTCCCAAGGATGGATCCAACAACTCCAAGGGTGTCCCATCTCTCCAATGTTTCCATGCCTGCACCAATTGCTCAAGTAACGTTCCAATGTCATTCTTCCTCCCCAAATGGATGTGATGATGTTTGCATTAAAATGGAAAAATAAAATCAGAATATTTGGTTCATACTCACATAGCTCAATAGGTGTCCAGCACCATCTGATTGAGAGAAAGAACTAATCTTCTTGCCACTTAAAATCTCCAGAATTAAGACTCCAAAACTATACATGTCAGACTTTACAGAAAATTTTCCATGCATGGCATATTCTGGAGACATGTAACCGCTACAAACCAGCATCATTGATACACCAATGTTAGTTATAATACATGCTAACTTGGTACCTAAAACAGTGTTAAAGCATATGATCCCTGTTTCAAAATTACTTTGATGCATATGATCTTGATGCGATGAAGATTGGAGTGTCTAGATTTTAAGTGGAAATGAATTCACAAATCTAGATTTCATATTCTGTAATAGAAATAAACAAAGATTCAGAACTCACAATGTGCCGGCAATCCTACGGGTCTTTCCCTGTGTTTGATCAACTCCAAAAATCTTGGCCATGCCAAAATCAGAGATTTTAGGATTCATATCCCCATCTAGCAAAATGTTACTGGCTTTAAGATCGCGATGTATGATTCTAAGCCGAGAATCTTCGTGAAGATAAAGAATTCCTCGAGCAATCCCTACAATAATCTTGTAACGCCTAGACCAGTCCAGTTGTCCTTGCCTTTCAGGGTCTACACATTCATTAGAACCTAATAGTCAGGGCTGAATAATTAAGGCAGATACATATTGAACTAATTCAGTCAACTTTAAAATAAATACACCAAAGATCATTTGAGAAACCGAAATTTAATCAATCGACTTCTTTTAAGTTTTACAAAACTCAATAAATTTGTTGACTAGCAAACTGCAAACAACGCCCTATTTGAGTGGATTCAATACCTTCATTTCCTTTAACATTCAAGAAAATTAGTAATATGCTTAAAGAGACAAACCATAAAGAAAATAGTCAAGACTTTTGTTGGGAACAAATTCGTAGACAAGTATCTTCTCCTCTCCTTCCAAACAAAATCCCACTAGCCTTGCAAGATTTCTGTGTTGAAGCTTGGCTACCAATACAACCTCGTTTTTAAATTCATCTCCTCCTTGCTTGGAACTTTTCGATAACCTCTTCACAGCAATTTGTTGTCCATTAGTAAGTGTACCCTGGCAATATACTTTAACAGGCCATTAGAATATTGTACCCCTTCCTATTCATATAAAACATCAAAAGCATCAGCATTATCATGTTTTGCATCCACTAAATTAGCTACATTTCAATGAGTGGAATTCTCACAAAAAAAAGTAAACAAACAATGAGAACTCATCCTTTACCACATAAACCGCACCAAATCCGCCTTCACCTAATTTGTTATTAGCTGAGAATCCCTCTGTTGCAGCTTCAATTGTAGCAAAACTAAATTGCAAGGAGTCTACAGTGGTAATATTATCCGGAGCTCCACTTTCTTTACCATTTTCCTCCTGTATATACTTTGTTTTTGCTCTCTTACTAAGGAAGCAGTAGCCAATAGCGAATAGCACCACAGAGACGGAAATAGAAGCAACAATGGCAATAATAGTCAGTGATGAGATTCGACTTTTTCCTGCATAGACAACAATGGCAGTCTATCAATTATTTTTGCAGAACATTAACATATTGGCAAGGATAGTGACCTATGTTCTGAAGTTAAAACTACAAAGTCGCCATGTGGAATGGGAAAACCAAGTGTCTGTCTTTTTATATATGGTATCATCCAGCAATGTTTTCCTAACTCGTTTGATGTTTTATTTGTATTTAGACTTGTAGCTTAAACACACTTTCAATAATTTAAATAAAAGTAATGTTATTCTTCATTCTTGATTTTGTCATCCTCAGCCACACTGGCATGTTTTAAGTGGTTGTTCCTCCAAGTGACTGGCATATAAAACCACTCATTATCGGATCACAACTCAATTATCATTAATACAGCAGGCAACACTTACACTAGGTCAAACCCTGACAAACCTTTCGAATTTGAGGTCTTTTGGGCCCAAAACGCCATAAGTACCACTACTGTCATTGTTCCTTAGTGCGACCAGTTGCGAGTATTGGCATGTTGGGGGGGGTTGAGACACATTTGTAGCTCATATTATATTTCGGCTGTATGAGCAAAGACAGGGTGATTGGGGATGACAAATTCAAGGATGAAGAAAGAAGAAAAGGCCCGACTTTCGCATTTTACACGGTGATATCATATTCCAAGGTCCAACATCTTGACAACAACCAAGATAGATATATAGGAAAGCAAAAATCCCCAAGTTCTAATCATGCATAATTGAGAAACCAACTTTACCTTCCGTATTTTGGATTCCTTTCTTTATCCTCTAAAAAAGAACAAGAAAAGAATTAAACTTTACCAGGTGGCGGAGGCACAAGTGGAGTGGGCCTTGCTCCCGATGCGTTTACACTCAAGTAAAACGGGTGCACGTCGTACCTAACTGTGCAGCTGGGAAAGAGAACTGAGGCACTTTCCTTTCCACCACAGCAATCCGGCAAATACGACATCGCTATACGAAGACACCTATTGCAATCGAAACCCGTTAGATCCGGCGTGCACTGCACAAGGGTGTACACGGTTCGTGATGCTGTGAGTCTCGTTTCTTTCGTTCCAAACTTCTTGGCCCCAGGCCCAAGATCTGAGATCCCGCTTGCCAACTCGTTGAATGTTGCCCTGAGAAGTTCGCCAAGCCGGATTGCCTCCGAAATACTCTTATTGCCCGAGATGAAAGCGGACGGGTCGACGGCCGAACTGGAGAAGATATACCGGCTAGAGTAGCGTAGCGTGCATTCCTCGTAATAACCAACGGCCCCTTCCTTCTCGGGGCAGCGCTGAACAAGGTCTTTGGTTGCGCCGGAAACACAGTCGTGGCAGGCGTCGGCGGGGAGGTCACCGCGACAGAGGAACATGCCATAGACGGTGTCCTCGGAGGTTCCAGAGGAGGCGGTGGCGTTGTAGAATCCGGTGGTGCGGGTGGCGTTAGATGAGAGATAAGCGAGGAGGTGATTGAGGTTAAATCGGTACGTGGTGTCGGGGATGGTGATGGCGTTTAAGCAATCATGGTGCATGTAAGTTGCAGCCGCTTCGGTTATTGTTTGACTAACGAAACTGATCGGCAAAGAGATAAATACAAAAACGCTAACGCAGAAGTTGAAGGAGGGGGAGGGCAACTGCAAAAAGCCCAGAAACATGACGATGAACCTTCTGGCTAGCTAGCTAGCTCGCCCGACTGTGTTTTTTTTTTTTTTTTTTTTTAAGCTAGCTCGCCCGACGGTTGTTCTAAGGTTAATTTCACTCTTCCTTCAGATACGAGGAGCGCAATCGTGTTACATAGTAGATACAACGTACTGTTGTGCAGCGGCGGAATTACATCTTTGACTTTAGGCCATTTCCAAATGATAAACTTACCACCGAATAATCATTTGTATACAATTATATAATAAAATAAGATTTTTTTAAATCTTATTTTGATTTTGGTTTTTAATTTGATGTGTTTAAATTTAATGAAACATATTATTATATTTAAAATTATCTACAAATGGTAAATGAGTTATTAGGCTATCATGCACATCGTTCTATGCGATGAGGTCCATGAGTATTATGCTGGGAATATGTATATATATCTTCCTAATACTTAAAAGCGTGTATAAGATGAACAGTAGTGAATAGTGCCGTCCAACATCAAGCAAGACGGTATCCCTCTCTCTGCGTCCTCAAAGCAAAATCACGGCAAAATTCTCACAAAATCACAACAAATTCATCACAAAAATACCAGAAAGTGATCACAAAACCACGGCAAAACCAAAACCACGGCAAAATCAAGGCAAGACCGCGTCCCTCTCTCTGCATCCTCAAAGCAAACCACGGCAAAATCCCCACATCCCCACAAAATCACAGCAAATTCATCACAAAAATACCACAAAGTGATCACAAAACCACGGCAAAACCAAAACCACGGCAAAATCAAGGCAAGACCGCGTCGGCCGTGTGTGAGAGGGAGAGAGCGTGAGAGACGTGAGGATGCATGGTGGCTCGGCTGGACGTGGGGATGGCTACGAGAGGTGGTCGGTGGCCAAAGGAGGTCCCGGTGGTGGTGCGGTGGCCAGAGGAGGTGGAGCTCGGCCGTGGGTGTGGAGAACCCGTGCAAGAGAGAGGTGGACTTCCTGGGGGCAAACGGCAGGGAGACGGAGGCCGAGCTCGCTGGAGGAGGATGGCCGGTGGCAGGGGAGGCTACCGTGGAGGTGGTGGCATCGGAGGACGGCGCACGGCGGCGCAGCAACATTAAGCCCATTCGGGCTGTGCACTACCGAGAGAGAGGAAGAGAGAGCGTGAGAGAGGGAGACCGGTGTGGAGGGACTCGCCGGAGTGAGGTGGTGCCGGTGGAAGGGGCGGTGAAACTCACCGGCGCACGGCGGCTCAGGACTGGGCAGTGGAGGAATTCGGCATGGGGAGAGCGTCGTACGCTGAAGGAGAGGGAGGAGAAAGAGAGAGATCGGGGGGGAGAAAAGTGAGGGAGGAAGAGAGAGGGGCAAGGTTTTATCGTAAAATACAACGTTTGGGATCTAAAATTTGTTTAAATTGTGTAGATTTTATACACTTTAAAATTATATAAATAATTTCTATTAAAATTTAGAGATATAATTATAAAATTGTAATATTTATTACTATAATAAATAATTTCTCTTGTTAAAATTTATATATAAATAATTTCTCTTATTAAAACACTGATTTAAACTAATTTAAAATTAAAATAATTAAAATATAAATAACAAATCATATATAAACTATCAAATTTAATTTATAAAATACTAATATTTCATCATTAAATAAATAATCAAATTTTACTAAATATTTTTAAGAAATTAATCTCAACCCCTCCTTTTAAGTCCTTAGATAAATATTTTAAGTCATTATTAAATATTTTTCAGATATTAAATAGCATATGATACATAAACTATCAAATTTAGTTTATAATCCGAAAATATGTCCTGAATGTATATTTCATTTTTTTTAATTTTTTTTTCATGTATATTTTTAATCATCATAAACATTTTTTAAAAAAATAAAAAATTTACAAAATCATTAAAAAATACTTCTTTAATCACTAGGTAAAAAAAAAAAAAAAATTAGAAAAGCGTCCGGACGTTACCCACTGCTAGTATATATATATATATATATATATATATATATATATATATATATATACACACTAGTAATAGAGCAACGGCCAATGGACGTTTGCCTAATTTAAATTTTTACAAAAATTATACAATATTTTTACAAAAATTATATGATTTTTTACAAAAGAAAAATAATTAATAAATTATTTAACAAATTTTAACAAATATCTTTAGATAATGATATGTTAGTAAAGTATAATAATTACATTTTTGGATAGATTAGAAAAAAAATGATTAATTCAAAATACACCATAGTTTAATACAAATTTTACAAATTGATCATTTTGTTAGATTTGTTTAATACAAATTTAACAAAAAGATTAGTTCAAAATGCTGGCTGGATAGTTTGTGGCAGACCATGCAATGCATGACACCTCTTTATGATCATCGTGTAAATTAAATCAAGTCGTGGAAGAAGCATATATATTGTGATTAGGCAACACATCACAAGTACATATTAATTTGTACATTAAGTATCTAAAATTCATATTTTTAATCACATTACATCCCTTATTATAGAATTATAGAAGAGAGTTCGCGCGTCGAGATCTCAATGTGACACCGTTTAATTTCTTTTCTTTAATATTTAATAAATAATATTCTTTTATGTCATTTTTTATTAATTCTTTAAATTAAAAAGTCTTTTATGCATTTTTACATAAAGATTTTTAATTATTTTATTTAAATGGGACTTATTAAAATTAGGGAAGGGTATAATTATATGATTTTACAACATTACCTTTAGTTTTACCATTTTATTTATTTTAAGTATAAAGCTCCTTTAATCCTAACCATTGATTTGTTATGTAAGGGAAATATCTTCTCAAATTTAATCCCCGTCATCCATTTTAGCTTCTAAGGGAAGGAGTTTCAAAAGTCACTTAAGCCCTTATTAACCCCCATCATACGCGTCAGCTTCCAAGGCAAAGAAAAGGAAAATTTTCTCTAGTCCTCAAGTCCATCCGTGTGACTTTTCTCTCTCTTCCCATTTTCATTCTCCTTCATCTTAAGCCCAAGCACTTATTAGGAAGCCAAGGATTTCATGTGCTCTCTAGTTCCCAAGCTGAATCTACATTTCCTCTTCTACGTTTTATGTTTTGGGAAGAGATTCACTAAAGATATAAACCCTAACCCTAATTTCCTTTCGTTGGATTGTGGTTGTGATCCAAAATCGAGCCATTGTAGTTGAAAGCTCGTAATTTTACTTCTTTTAATGCATTGTGGAATTTATTTCATTAATGCCTTGTATGTTATTTATTTTCCCAATTTCATATAGCCGTGTATGTTGAATATAGTTCTGTGTCAATGGATCTTCCTTATGGTGACTGCACGCTGGCAGCGGAGAAATCGACAGAGAGCTCCTGCTCCTTGAAGAAGAACTACTGTCTGTCGTTAAGCAGAAGCAGAAACAGAAGAGAGAGTGGGTCTGAGTTGAGAGAGGAGGAAACATAATATGTACAGGACCTTCACTAAAAAGACCAAAACACCCTCAGTCAGACGAACGAAATATAAGGAACTCAGGGAGTAAAAGTGTACACACCCGGCTAGACAAAGGGATAGAGGTGAAAGAAGGAAGTGCAAACAAAAAGACTGTTCCTTCTTGTTTAGCTGCGTATAACGGCTTTTAAGATATAGATATAAAGGATATATATTTGTGTGTATATATATATTTATAGAGTGATGTTACTCTGTCTCTTGCAAGTGCCTACTTTTTGTGATGCTTAGTGCAAACTGTACCTATTTTTTATTTTAAATATTTTTTAAATATGTTTAAATATTTTTAAAAAATAACAAAAATATAAATACACTAATAGTTACTTTCTTAATCATTAATAAAAAAATAAAAATAAATTAAATACATGAACGGTTAAAATAAAGAAAAAAATTGAGGAGACATAGTAATATTATTCATATTTATACTATACATTTGGTTTATAATTATAAGAAAATACATTATAAATGCAGTTTAATTTCATATTCTATCAATTTATAACAAATATTTTTTTATTTAACTTGA
This sequence comes from Juglans regia, assembly GCF_001411555.2. Classification (NCBI taxonomy): domain Eukaryota; kingdom Viridiplantae; phylum Streptophyta; class Magnoliopsida; order Fagales; family Juglandaceae; genus Juglans; species Juglans regia. Next base: position 8,075,394 of record NC_049903.1, read on the forward strand.
TAATTGATCTTATTAAAATTTTTAATTCAAATAAAATAAGAAATCCTAATGTATATTTGTGTTCGTTTATTTTTCATTAAGTAAAATACTGATTAATTGATTGAAAAGACTCAAGAGAGAATATGCAAACGTTTTAAAAGATAATTAAAAATGAATGAATTTTAGATTTTATAAAAGAAATATATATATATATATAAATATATATATATATATAAATAAATATATATATATATATATAAACGCATATAGATATATAAACTCATAATTTAGCAACCAAATTTTGAGTTTTTTTTTTTAACTCATATCTTCAAGTTTTTAAATTTTTGGAGGCACATTTTTTGACTTTTTATGCGTATTCTCATTTTTATATTTTCAAGACAAAATTTATGGACTTATAAAAAAAACATAGAAATTGTTTTTTCTTACTTCTAAGAAGACTCAATAATTTTAGATGGGTTATAAGAAAATTTTTATATGTTTGAAAGATTTTAAAAAGTTTTAAAATATTTTGGGTTCGATATTTTTTTTTTCCAAATTTTATTTGAATTCAACTGTTTTTTTTTTTTTTGGGTGGCTAGTGGGAGACACGACTCCCCTCTAGCAGTGGTGGATAGCAGGGGGCATCCCCGGAAAATTATTTTATAATTGAAAATCTATGCTTTTTTATTTTCCCAAATTCTATGTACATGGAAATTGACCTCCCAACAAAATTATAACCCTTACACACTCTCTAGAATTTTCTAAGATCTGTATATAAATATAAATGTCCCTATTTAGTTTTATTTTATATGACCCAAAATTTTATTTAATTTTTAAATATCACTTGTATAAACAATTTATGTACTAGAAAGAAATATGAGTTTATGAAAAATTTCTTATTAATTTTTATTGAGAGCTAAATTTCCAAAACATCATTATAAAATATGAATATTGTTTCATGAGAGTCGGTGATAAGAAATGTCAAGTTAATTATTTGGTTAGCCATTATCCTTTAGGTTAGCTCGGTTTAGATTGAGATGAGCTCTTAATTCATCTCATTTGATAATTATAATTTTTATAATTTTTTATATAAAATATAATAAATAATTTAATTTTTTAAAATTTTAAAATAATAATAATAATAATAATAATAAATATTTTATTTAAATTTTTATTTTTATTTTAATTCATTTTATCTCAACACATTTAACAAAGCTAACCAATGCTGTTGACTGCTGTTGGAAGAAGCAAAGTTGGAAAGACATGCTTAAACAAGATGAAAAATGATAGAAAAACGTCTATGTGATCTTAGTCAAGGTTAGGGACACGCGTTCACGTTAGGAAATAGAAAGGATTCAAGGGTGCTCATAAAAAATTTAGGCTACGTTTAGGTAGTAAAATTATTTCAATACTCTTTAAATATTTTTGTATTTATGAAAATATTTTATATGTCAAACATCTTAAAATATTTTTAATAGGACCCACAAACCTACTTCAATCTCTATTCATAATTATTTATAAACATTCTATAATATTTATCATTATTAAATATAAATAAAAAATAAAATCACTATAATATTTATCACTATTAAATATAAATAAAAAATAAAATTACTATAATATTTATCACTATTATATATAAATAAAAAATAATTTCACTATAATATTTATTTAAATTATATATAAATAAAAAATAAAATCACTATAATATTTATCACTATTATATGTAAATAAAATCATCATAAAAAAAATCAATCATTGAAGGGACCCATGCATTTTTCAGTTATCTATTCAAAAGTCAACAACTCAATATATTTCATACATCAAAACAACTCAAAATACTTTTGGTGAGACCCACAAATGCACTTCAATCTCTACTCATAGCCAACATACCCCAACACTTTCCAAGTATTCTCGTACTATTAGAAATACTTCACATATCAATCAACTTAAAATACTCTCAATAAGACCCACAAACTCACTTCAATCTCTACTCATAACTATTCACAAACATTGTATAATATTTATCATTATTATATATAAATAAAAATAAAATCACTATAATATTTATCACTATTAAATATAAATAAAAAATAAAATCACTATAATATTTATCACTATTATATATAAATAAAAAATAAAATCACAATAATATTTATCACTATTAAATATAAATAAAAAATAAAATCATTATAATATTTATCATGATTATATATAAAAATAAAATTAAATTACTATAATATTTATTAATATTAAAGAATCACTATAATAAAATTATTATAATATTTATTATTAAAAATAAAATCACTATAATATTTATAAAATCTATATCTTTTTCAACTATTTATTTAAAAATCAATAACTCAACATAATTTATATATCTAAATAATTTAAAATATTCTTAATAAAATTTATAAATTCATTCAAATCTCTATTTATAATTATTCATAAATATTCTCAATATTTTTTAAATATTTTATCCAAACGTATCCTTAAACTAGTCAACTATTGCATGAATCTGTGTGAAAGCTCCAGGACAGGTGTAATGTCTCTATTCTGTCAATGATTACCATGGAAGTTCATCAATGGAACATGTGTAAAAGGATAACGCTGGATCTAGTGTATTTTATCATATATATTTTTTATTTTTTTTATATAGATATTTTTAATGATTTTAAATATTTTTAAAAAATAAAAAAATTTATAATATTATTAAATAATACTTGCTTAATCATGAAGTAAAATATAAAATATTTTTTTATAATTTTTTATTTTATTTCATGATTAAGAAAATATTTTTTAATAATTTTTTTTCTTAATTAAGAAAGTATTTTTAATGATGTTCTAAATTTATTTTATTTTTAAAAAATATTAAAAAATATTATATAAAAAAGAACTTAAAAAAAAAATACATATAATATATGCCTACGGCCCCAGCGGGAGCCTCCAGCGGAGGCTGTAGCACGATCCATGTGTAAAATTATTCAACGAAAGCAGGTACACTGACAGTTCCTATTTATTATTTTTTGGCATCATTCTGAAAGTCTCATTTCTATGGGAGAACACCAACTTTATTTTGAAATAAAAACTACCTTTTTTTATTTTACATTTATAGAATTATATATATCATGTTATAAATTCCTCCACAAGATACGCAAACTTTTGCACCCATTTCCTATGTTCCCGAAATTATGAAAACTTTTTCAATTACATTTTTCTTTTTAAGTTAGTTTGTATAGAGAGAAGTGCTATATATATAATGATGTTACACAAAAAATAAACACAAATTTCATGTGATATATTATTAAATATATTTTATCATAAAAATAATTTTATAATATTATATTAAGTTACATCACTTTATTTTTATTATAAAATATATTTTAAAATATATCACGTGAAACTTGTGACACAAAAATAAACATGTGATCGATTGCACGGAAAATGGAGATTTTGCCGTTGTTCAACGAGGAGAGAGACTGGAAAGAGTAAGCCCATTTACAGAAGCATTTATAACATGGAAAGGATCAGAAAGGATCAGTCTGCTAAACGAGTCTATTTATTTAGGGCCGGCTCTCCCTTATGCTTCTGAATATTTTAGAATAAAATAAATATTAACATAAAAAGAACCTGATTTAGCAAATTAATGAAAAGACGTTAACATTGAATGACTTGTTCTTTAGGAATAAAAATCTATTGTTTCATACACCACATATTATTATTTTTTTAATTTTTTTCTCTTATTAAATATATATTATATAAATAATGAGTAAAAAAATTCAATTATTTTAAGAAGAATAAAACTAAAAAGAATTTAAAAAAATAAAAAAATTATGGTGTATGATGTGTGAGATTTATAAATAGTAATGCTCTTTCTAGAAATAAAAAATTTAGACAACTTTTTACTATTCACACAATCTCCATACACTATATTTTTTTTAATTTTTATTATTTTTTTCTTGAACAATGCTATACAACCTCACAATCTCCGCACACCACATTTTAAAAAAAAAATTAATATTTTTTTAATACTTTTTTTGAGTTTATTCTTTTTAAACTAATTCAATTATTCTATTTAATATTTATATATTAAATTTTTTATAAAAGAAAAAAATAATAAAAATTAAAAAAATATGGTGGGTGGAGATTGTGTGAATAATAAAAGGTTGTGTAAATTTTTTCTTTTTTCTTTTTTCTTTTATCAAATATTTAATATATGAATAATAAATAAAAAAATTAAATTAGTTTAAAAAAAAAATTCAAAAAAAAAAAAATATGTATTAAAAAGTTTAAATTTTTTTTAAAAAATATGATATATAAAAAATGAGAGATTATGTATCATTACTCTTCTAAAAAATCCCTTGTTGTTTGTTGTCTTTCTTGTTCGAGACTTCAACCGAGGATATGTAGCTTTCAAAATTCACATGGCCCATGGGCCTCCCTTTCCAGCCTTCCAGTATTTCTTTTCAAACTTTGTTTCTTCCTCTTTCAAATTCCTCTAATGTATAATTTATTTTTTCATTTTAGATATTAATATTAAGATATTTTATTTTATTATGCAGATTAATAATTTTATATAAAAGTAAAAATAATTTGTTATATAAAAGTGAAGCTCATTAATTTGCTAAATCAGATTCTACTGTTTTTATGTTAATATTTATTTTATTCTAAAATATTCATAAGCATAGTAAGATTCTATATTGTAGATATTGTTCTTTACTAGAAAACATGTTTAATAGAAAATATGTATATAGATATGAGAATTTAAAAAAATTATAATGATTATATAAAATGAGATGGTTTGAATAATATAACCAAAGCAGGCATGAGAGTGAAAAACACGTAACCACCACAACCATCAAAATCTTCCATCTAGCCCGCTCCTGGTTTTGGAGAAAAAGAACTACCTTAAAACTTCATTTAGTTTAATCATTAATTTTTCACATGTGCTCTGATAGATAATTACCTACCTCTCAAGTCTCAAGGCAAGTTCTTTTTGAGACATGGTTATTTGGTTACCGACAAAATTAAATTTAGGTTGGAATATGAATTAAATTTGTAGGTAGTGACTTCTTTGTGTATAGAAATTGGGGAGTTGATTGGGTTGATAGAGAGTTTTAGGAGTAAATAGTGTTTATATTTGTATTTATGATTATGCTTTACAAGAGAAGCATGTTTGCCATGTTTAAACATGGAATGTTAGCCTACTGAACGTGGAAAAACCAACATCACTTCTGGCTCGCCTTTGGCTCTGTATAATTTAAATTTGTACTTCTACTGAATCTAATTTACCCTATTGTTTTAGTGAATATATGACATATGTCATGAAGGCCCTTGAACTGGAGGATACAGTAAAAAATTATGAATGCCGTACTTCAATTAGATGGTTTGTTTATTTTTACTCTTTATTCTTACTTATTGAGTCCGTCTCAATATATGTTTCAGGTTATTTATTGATGACCTTAAACAATTTTATCCATTGTTTTAGGAAGTATATTTCAAGCCTTAAACCTGCTAAAGCTGGCAAAATAGGGCCCTTCAATTATTTGTTATTTGGCTTGGTTTCTTACATATCATTTTTTATAACTCAAATATTTTACCTGCTTGGTGACACTTGTTATTGGTTTTTAGATAATTTATAAGTTTAGTTTTGTGCTTCTCACTTGTGCAATTGTTTTTTGAGCAAGAACATACAATTTGGATGTGTATAATATTTTTTTTGTAGATTCTGTTTTTATGCATTTTTTTTTATTTTATGAAAAATCTTTTCTGGCTAGTAAACTTTGCTGCAAATAATTTTTCGTCGATTTAACTTATTTGTGGCGAACTATAATCGCCGCAAATACTCTTTTTTGGGCGACAATTAACTACTAGAAATGTATAATAGCGACGATAATTAAAAATTGTTGAGAAAATATGGAGTCATTTTCGGTAATTTCTCAACTTTTTTTGACGATATGTATCGCCGTAATTGATTTTTCTCAACGATTTAATGGTAAATGGAAACGTCATTTCTGTTATTTTTAAAATAATTTCGATGGACAAAAATGCCATAAAGAGTAATTTTTTGCGACGATTTTGGTCTATCACTAAAATTGATAAGAAAAAGGTATTTTAATTTCGTCGAATATGCATCGAATTAGAAATTGTCGAAAATGATCAAGTGCAGCGATTATTATTGATATTTGTAAAAATTTTGAGCACTGGAAAAAACTGATTTCTTATAGTGCTTTTGAAATTGGGTGTTAAGAGTATTTTAAATTATTTATAAATAATAATGAAATAATTTATAAAATATAATAATAAAAAAATTATAAATAATTTGTCAATAATATTAAATTAATTTGAGAATATCTTATAACAATTTTGATTTTAAGTTGACTGCCATTGGATGAAGCAAAGTTTGGGAGAAATATTTTAGTTAAGGTTCTGTGATCTTAGTCAAGAAGATTATGTGATCTTAGTCAAAGTTAGGGATCTCATCACAAAATTTATACTAATCATTATTATTGCATGAAACTGTGTGAAAGCTCCAGTTCAGGTGTATCCGTCAAAAATCACCTCTCTCTCTCTCTCTCTCTCTCTCTCTCTCTCCCCGAAAGTAAAATATTTAATAATTTAATTGTTAGATTAATTTGTTTAGCTTGAACAGACTCTTTGTATTTTTCCATAAATATTATGTATTTTTACTCAAATCAAATTACGTTATACTTTACTCAAACTTGTTAAACCTTAATCATGCACATGATCACAAGGGAAAATAATTCTTATGCAAATGTCAAAACCCATGATTACCATGGAAGTTCATTAATATACTGGAATATGTATAATTATTCAACGAATGCAGCTACTGAAAGTTCCTTTTCTTTCTCGATCGCTCTTCCTATTATTTTTTGGCATCATGCTGATCAAATTGGAGAACACCAACTTGAAATAAAAACTACCATTGTTTATTTTTTGGCATCATGTTAGAATTAAATTCCTCCACATGATACGCAAAGTACTTTTGCATCCATTTCCAGATTTCCTATTTGCAGAAATTACGAAAACTTTTTCAGTTACAAACATGTCCCTTTTTTTTCGAGTTAGTTTACAAATTACATGTGATCGATTGCACGGAAAAAGGAAATCTTGCCTGTGTTCAGCGAGGAGAAAGACTGGAAACAGTAAGCCCATTTACAGAAGGATTTGTAACGGGAAAGGGATCAATCTGCTGAACGATTCTACCCATAGCAAGTGCAGGCTGTTTTGGTTTAGGAAGAGGTAATATTGATTCGTCTCCCAATAGAACTACGACGGATGACATTGTGGGTCTATCCGCTGGATCCTCTTGGACACACAAAAGCCCGATATGCATGTATTTTTTAACTTCTTGTGTAGTCAGGCAGGACTCTATCAACACAGGCTCCACAAACTTCATTTCTTTCCCTTCATTCCAAAGTCTCCATGCCTGTCATCCATATACATACATGCATGAGTCAAACTTGTTTAATCATTTTGTTATGAACTCAGTACGTTAATTTTCATATCCTCGCCGATATGAGAACTTGCCTGTTGAGTAAGACTGTACATACGTAGGTGCAAAAGGGTCCACCAGGTACCCAAAACTGAAGGCTCGAGATATGGAAAATTGTAAGTATTCTTTGTATTTTATGAATTGTTTAGCAATAGATTGTAATGGAAGAAGTTGGCATGGGGTATTGCGTTGCTGTGGAAGAATCATGAAGTTAATTTATCGAGGCTTAGCTACTCAAAATTCCATATATATTGATGCACTTATTAAGGATGATGATGCTAGTATAGAAGAATGGTATATCACGGGGGTTTATGGGCATCCAGACACTAACTGTAGGGTTGAGACATAGAATTTAACAAGATCTGTATGTAGAGTGGGGGAGAAGGCTTGGTTGGTTTTTGGTGACTTCAACGAATTATTAGACCAGAATGAAAAGTGGGAAGGGAGGGATATTAGACCAGAACAGCTGATGCATGAGTTTAGAGCAATGCTAAATGACCGTGCATTAAGGGATCTAGGGTTTAAGGGTCATAAGTATACACGGTACAACAAAAGAGAAGGAAACTCTTGCATAAGTGAGAGATTGGATATGTTTTGGGCGAATTTCCATTGGTTTTGATATTCCTCATAGCAATTGTCACTCAAGGAGTTGCTGCATACTTAGATCAATTACCTTTATGGTTGGAGGCTTTAAACAAAAAAAAAAAAAAAAAAAAGGAAAAAAACCTATTTAGATTTGAAGCCATGTGGGTAGGAGAAGAAGGATGTGCAAAAATTATTGAAGAGTTTTGGAGAAATGGCTCTACTAGAAGTAATATGAAGGAAGTGATGGAAATGATCTTAGGACGTAGTCAGAAATTAGACTGTTGGAATCGAAACACGTTTGGAAATATTCAAAACCAATTGCAAAAGGAAAATTTGAAACTTAAAAATGTGCATGAGAAAGATCCAAATTGTGTTGATATTGTTGGGAATGCATATGCACGAGCGGAAGTCTAAATATGGCTAGAGATAGGAAATAATGTGGAGACAGAGGTCTAAGACCCTATTGTTGTTGCAGGGGGATCGGAATTTGAAGTTTTTGCACACAAAAGCCTTAGACAGGAGAAGAGAGAATACCATACAGAAGTTACAAGATGAATGTGGAGAATGGCAAGAAGGTGAGAACAGAGATAAACTAGTATTTTATTACTTTCGATCTCTATTTAAAGCCTCTGATCAGAGAGGCTCTATGAAATTCTTGGAAGAGCTGTTAGGGACAGTTACTACTATTATGAATGAGGAATTAGCAAAGGCATACGCTGAGGATAAGGTACGAATTGCTTTACAACAAATGCATCCTATAAAAGCCACTGGATCTAATGGCATGAGCCCAAAATTTTTCCAAAGGTACTGGCACCTCATTGGCAAATCAGTCAATGCAGCAGTCCTTCAAAGCTTGAATATTGGTGAGTTTCCAAGGCTTCTTAATCATATTTTTATTATTCTAATACCAAAGAAGAAATCCCATGTGAAAGTAGCTGACTTTTGACAAATAAGTATTTGCAATGTGACGTATAAACTCATATCTAAAGTCATTGCTAATAGACTGAAACAAGTTATTCCTTGTATTATATCGGACTCACAGAGTGCTTTTGTGTCTGAGAGACTTATCATTGATAATGTATTTGTTGCTTATGAATTTATTCATTATTTGAGACAAAAAATAGTTGGGAAGAAAGGTTATATGTCACTGAAATTGGATATGAGTAAGCCTATGATAGAGTAGAGTGAGATTTCTTGGATGTTCTTATGCACAAACTAGGTTTTGACGTCAAACTGATCAAGTTGGTTATGTAGTGTGTGAGAATAGTTTCTTTCTCTATTTTGGTTAATGGTGAACCATAAGGTCCTATAACTTTGTATTCCACGGCCAGAGTGTTACAAACTACCAGTAGAGGATTGAGGAAGGGGTATCCTCTATCCCTTTACCTCTTCCTATTGTCTACTGAGAGGGCTAATAAGCCTTCTGATAAGAGCTAAAAATAATCATACTGTCTCTGGCATCAAGATCTTAATCATCTACTTTTTGTAAATGATAGTGTATGTTTTTGCAAAGCTGATACTGATACAAATAGAAGAGTCTAGTTATTGTTAAAACAATATGAGATGACATTGGGGTAGAAAATAAATAGAGAGAAAATATCTATGGTATTCAGTAGCTTGGAATGTGTCAGCTGAGGGACAAGAGGAGATTATGTCGCTATGGGGTGTTAATAATATACAACAATATGAGAAGTATTTGGGCTTACCCCTAGTGGAGGGTAGGTCCAAATCTTGAGCCTTCATAGAGATTAAGTTGAGGGTTTGGCAGAAATTGCAGAGTTGGAAGGAGTAGTTGTTATCTTAAGGAGGTAGATAAATGCTTATAAAGCTGTGGCTCTGTCCATCTCTACATATGCTATGAGTTGCTTTAAATTACCTAGCAGCCTATGTTATGAATTGGAAAGCATAATGGCAAGATTTTGGTGGGGCCAAAAAAAGCAAGAGAGAAGGATACATTGAATTAGCTGGGATAAAATATGTGAATCTAAATTCAGAGGGGGTTTGGGCTTGAAAGAATTGAGAGTCTTTAATATGGCACTCTTGGCAAAACAGGGGTGGAGAATTTTGCATGAGGAAGGTAGTATACTGCATAAAATCTATAAAGCAAAGTATTTTCCAAAAGTGAGCTTATTTGACTTCACTTTTGGCCATAATCTTTCATATATATGGAGAGGAATTTGGAAAGCTAAGAATATGCAAATCCAAGGATGTAGATGGATAATAGGTAGTTGAAAATCTGTGAAAATTTGGGGGGACTGTTGGATTCTAGGTCATCAAGCTTTAAGGCAGGAATACACTAATGTGGAGGTTGAGCTTGTAAGGATACTATTGGCTGCCTTTTAGACAACAATACTATGTGGTGGAATGCTGAAAAGATTAATAAAGCTCTATTCAATCCAGATGTTGCTACAGATATTATGAAGATCATCATATGCCCCATAAATAGGATCGAGGATAAGTGGATATGGACTCAAGAAAGAAATGGTAGCTTCAGTGCTAAAAGTGCTTACAAATTTTTCAGAGACAAGCTGAAAAGTAACCTAGGAGAGAGTTCACATGCTAGCAGACAACCAGCTCATTAGAAAACTTTGTGGAAATTGAAAATTTCTACCAAAGTCAAGGTTTTTGCTTGGAGAGCTTGTAGAGAGGGACTACCTACTCAGTACAATCTCAAGAGAAAATAGGTTGAAGTTGAGGAAAAATGTTGCTTCTGCTCGGACAGAATGGAAGAACTCCACATACATTATTTTATTGCCACACTATCCGAGAATCTTGGAACAAATATTTCCCTTCTTTGTAAGGAATTGACAATCTTTTGAATATTATGGATATGGTTATGATTGTGAAGGAGAAGGGTAATTTAGAAGATCTAGCTGTATTTTTCTTGATAGCTTGGGGGATTTGGTTTTGAAGAAATAAAATGGTGCATGACAAAATTTGTGTTGATCCTAGACAGGTGATTGAGCATGCTTTATGTATGCAAAAAATTCACAAGGAGTTGATGGCTATTCCAAGCACATAGTCAAAGACTATTTGCTGATGGAAACCACTCCCTCAAGGGTACCTAAAGCTATATGTAGATAGGGCAATGTTCTTCGATCAACATAAAGTAGGTGTTGGGGTCATTCTCAAAAATGAGAAAGGAGACACGGTGATGGCGGGAAGCAAAGTAGAAACAGAGGTTGCTGATCCAGGATAGTTTGAACTGCTAGCAATTTTTAGAGGCCTACAATTATGTGTTAATATGAGTATCTCAGATATAATCCTTGAAAGTGATTGTCTATTGATGGTGAGAGAACTACAAGATGCAAAAGACTCATTCTCAATGCTAGGAAATCTATTAAAAAAAAAACGAAGCGACTAATGTAACTCATCAGAGAATGTAAAGTTGAAGATGTCAATAGATTAGGAAATGAGGCTGCACATAGATAAGCACATTATGCTTAGAATGTAGAAAATATTGAAATGTGGTGGGATGAAGTTCCATTAGTTGTCTCTCAAACTATATGGTTTGATAAAAACAGCTTGTAATGCTTGTGATTAATTTACGATAATATATATATATATATATATATATTTCTAAGCCATATTATGTCCTGACAGATCTGGTATTTCAAACATGGAGGTATATATCACACGTACAATTTGTTACATGACTCGTTACATGATATGTATAAAAACTAAAACACGTACATCAGTATATTTTTTATTTTAGTATGTCTAGTTTGTTGATAATCATATAAATATATATATATATTTGCAAATATGTTTTTTTTTTTTTTTTTTTTAAAACAAATATTAATTTGCTATAAAAGAATAAATAATGGAAAGAAACATACGTATGCAAGGAGTGTCTGGGCATGCTCGGTCAAGTAGAAGCCGCTATTTTTCTTGCCACTAATAATCTCAAGCAAGATGACGCCAAAGCTGAAAACATCAGATTTTACAGAAAATAGTCCCTCCATTGCATACTCGGGAGCCATGTATCCGCTGTTTTGAGCATATATATAGCAATACAACGTAACTTTCTTCTCAATTGAACACTAAAAAATAAGGAAAATAAAAGAAAAAGTAGACTCACTATGTTCCGACGACTCTCCTAGTGTTAGCAGTGTTCTGGTTCTCACCGAAGATCCTTGCCATGCCAAAATCTGATATTTTGGCGACCATTTCATGGTCCAGTAATACATTACTTGGCTTTAGATCTCTGTGAATTATTTTAAGTCGAGAGTCCTCGTGAAGATAAAGAAGTCCTTTCGCAATACCAACAATAATGTTATTGTATGTCTTCCAGTCAAGCTGACTGCGTTTCTTCGGATCTGGAATTCAGTAGTACTAGAGCAAAGTCAATGCATGTAAACATGTTTATTTTAGAGATGTATACAAGGAACATGCTGATCGATCGAGTACCATATATAACACACCTATAGAAATCTAAGCCGCATAAAATACTAATAAAGTACGTAGTTCTTTAAGCAATACCTTTGAGAAAACTATTTTTTTTTTTCTTTTTATATATAGAAAATACTAACAAAGTCATCTCATTAAATGCTAATAAAGTATAGGTACTCTAGATACTTTTGTACAAGGATCATTCTACCGATACCGATGGTCAATGACCGATTGTTATATTTTATTTTTATTTAAAAAATTAAGAAATAGTTTTCTTAATATTTGAAAAAAAAAAAGAAAAAAAAACCAATTTAATACATTTCTTAACATTTAAGAAAATAAAAATAAAAATAAAAATGTCCTATTGGTGCAAATGCTTGGTAGACCATCAGTCTACCTAGCATCTCTCTTTTTACAATGAGACTACACGAGAGTCCTATATTTAAAGTTTATAATTAAGTACTCATTTCCTATGATCAGCTGGGGTGTATAAAATTCAGCAAAATTGCGATTTTATTTATTTATTTGGGATACTATTATATATATGATTAATATATGCATATAACCTATATATATATATATATATGCGTCCAGCCTGTTTCATGAGAAAAACAAAGCTCACAATCAATATTAGAAGCCCATCCAACGTCATAAATATACTGTAACATTTAATTATGTCAATGAGCGGAAAGGTTGAAGTTACAAACCAAATATAAAGAAATCAAGGCTTCTGTTGGGCATGAATTCGTACACAAGCAGCTTTTCCTCACCCTCAATGGCACATCCCAAGAGCTTCACAAGGTTTCTATGTTGAAGTCGTGCAATGAGTATGACCTCATTTTTAAATTCCTCTAAGCCTTGCCATGACTTCCTTGATAGTCTTTTAACCGCTACTCCCTTCCCATCTTCTAGCACTCCCTGATCATCGAGTAGAATATTCTAACATCAGGCATAAATTCAGGCCGATGAGCTGTGAAGCAATATTCAAGCCATCATGATATGCATCGATTACCTTGTAGACAGTGCCAAAGCCACCTTGCCCGAGCTTGTTTGACTCAGAAAAGTCATCCGTGGCTGCCATTATTATTGACAGACTCATGAAATGTAGGTCTTCCGAACTTACCAATTCCCCCTCTTGTGTAATGGCAACGCCGGTGGGGCTTGCCAGCTCATGTAACAGTTCTGCATTCTGGCTTTTATCATCATCTGCAAATATTTAATGTTTAAATATTTAATAAACATAAAAATAATCACTATAAAAAAATTATTTAATTAATATTAATAAAATAATTATTTATAATTAAAATAAATCAAATTTAATTATAAATAATCTTTTCGTCACAAATAAATGATTACAAATATCTATTTTTTTTTTTGGGAATTAACTTTAATTGTTGGTAATTTTTGCTATAAACTTCATTAATATTTAAGATGCATAATTAGGCATCTAGTTAGATACATGCATTCACCTCTTTGCCTTCTTTTCTTCCGCAAATGATAATTAACCGCACATGATCCAATAAGAACAGCTAAAACTGAGAGTGGTATACACGTAACCACCACAACCATCCAAATCTTCCATCTAGCCCCTGGTTTTGGACAAAAAGAACTGCCTTAAATCTTCATTTAGTTTAGATAAATATTTAGCTACAAAGTAATTATATAAAAATAAATTTATAATCTGACATAAATATAGTTTGATACATTACATCAGATTATAAATTTATTTTTAATATAAAATAGATCTAACGAATTACGTAAAGTCACGTCAATTTATAGATTTTATTTTACGTAAAGTAAATACATTTTTTTTTCTTTTTTATATCATTTTTAATTATTTGACAGCATTACAATGCATCGACATACAGAAAATTAATTGATGATCTAGTCACATCCTTACCTTGAGAAGCTGGGAGGGACAACTGAAAACTTGAGGCGTTGTAGAATCGGTACAGCTCAAACCTCATATTACAATTCCTACTAACAATAATTCCACCTTGGCGATAAAAGCAGCATGCCTGAAGCTCTCTAAAGGCTGACTGCAAACAGTTATAACAGGACTCTTCTGAGATGTCCGTAGTACATTGTACAAGACCATAGATTCTTTTCTTCCTTGAGAATTTAATTTCACCAGTTGCGAACATGCGTGTAGAGGGATCAAACGCAGTCTCGTTCGAGATGTTATTCATTAAGTACGTTAAAACTTGCTCTAAATGAACTGGATTTGATATATTCTTCTGCATTCGATTCTGCTCTGGATACTTCCCAGTATAAACCATCGAGGAAAAGAAGTTCTGGAAGGAGTAGCGAACTTGACAGAGTTCAAACCATATCATAGCATCTTCACTTCTGCACTGCTTTAAGATTTCCTTGGTTGCAGTCTGTATACAATTCCGACAAACTGTGGAGTTGACATCCCCTCTACAAAGCGCCTGTCCATAGACTCTGTCCGAGTCCTCTCCAGTGGAGGTGTTGTTGAAACCTGTCAACGAAGTATTGGAAGGCAGAGACCCGAGGAGGAGCTTGAGATTGTTTTCAAATGGGCTGTTGAGTGTGTAGTTTTTGATCGAGATCTCTGTGTTACAAAACGTAAAGAGAGGATCCCCACTGGCCGGCGTGGCCGCAAGCATAGGGCGCATCAGAAGTGGTATAATCAACAAAAGCATAGCCAATAATGCATCTTTCTTATCCATCTTCCAAATATGGTTGAACATGATCATAGGATAATGATTACTATGGCCAAAAGGTAGTGGAGATGGATCAAGGTAATTAACTTGACATCAGATCAAGCACAACTGGTACGTGTCGGTCAGAATGATCTCTTCACGACATTACATCCAGCTTTGATGACAACACGATTTACCCACAAACCTGTATGAGGTTATACATTACATAGAAACCTCCGCCCAAAAAGATTTAGGTCCGACTCTTTCTGATGGAATCGTCGAACATTCCTCTGAAACTTCCCCGCTGGACGTTGATACTGACTCGACATATTTAGGAGTCTAGGACTGACTTCCCCGAATGGGGACGATCGATGGGTACAAATTTTCCCGTTCAAAAAAGTAGTATATTTTTTGTTCTAAGCTTAAAATACTCGTAATTTACTGTTATTGTTTAAAGCATCCACGTATCAATTGACATCATTAATTTGATTCCATTCTTTAAGATAATAACCGATAGTTGATTCGTGCTTTCTAAGAACGAGCTAAACAAGTGGCTCATTTGTTTGAGAGTTTCAAATCACGTGATGGAGGTTACTTGTTTGACAATTCTACTTGAAGATACATTTACTTCGTCAAAAGATTCGAAGAAAACGATGGAATGGCATGGCAAAGACTGGCATGCACCTTGGAAAAAAACTGACCACATATATATATATATATATATATATATATATATATATACCATATATATATAAAAAAATCTATTTATCATTCTAACTCTCATCATCTTTCTATTATATTATAATATATTATTAAATGATAAATTTATAAATAAAAATATAATAAATAATTTTTAATCATCTAATATCACATCTTAAAATAATAAAAAGATGATAAAAATTAAGATGATAAGTAATATTATTATATATATATATATATATATATTTTTTTTCTAAAATCAGCCCAACCAAGCATGAAGGAATTAACAACATGAGTACTAAGCCAAGAGGTATTATTTATAAATTATCATAATCGAATAGTAGGACTTTCTTATTGGTCATCATTCTGGGTCAAATCCAATGGATTAAATTTCAAAGTCATTAAAATAGTACTACCTAACCACTAGTACCCTTCTGACATATTTTTCGTAGATCATACGTATCAAAACAATGTTATTCAATGAACCATGATTAGTTGACTTTCTTGAAGATGACCCAGCTGATCTTCAGACCGGTTTTGTCACGTCATTAGGTGTGCGGTTTCGGACCGGACTAGGAATACAATTTTCCTTTCATATTTTTCTATCATTTGAAATTTCTCAAAAACGGAAATTGAATAATTACTCGGTTTGAATTACAACTCATCTCACAATTATTTATTATTATTAATAAATTTTAATTTATAAATTTTATTATTATTTATAAATCATCTCAACTCATCTCATTTAATCTTTAAATTCAAATTAAGACTAGCATATTTTTTTTTTCCTGTATAAGTGGTCTTCGATCGTAGTTACTTATAAGGGTGTGCAGAATTCTGAGAATTCCGACTCCGTCCGACCTCCGCTCCGATGCCGATTCCGACGGAGTCGGAGTTGTCGGAATTCAGAGTTGGAATTCGGAGCTACTCCGAATAATTATTCGGAGTCGGAGCTCGAAGGAGCTCCGACTCCGACTCCGAATTTTTTTTTTAAACCCAGCTCCAAAACGACGTCGTTTTGAAGCTGGGTTTAAAAAAAAAAAATTTGAATGACACCGTTCCACTTAATATGGAACGGCGTCGTTCCATATTTCCAAGTTGAAGGGGCTTCTTCTTCACGTCAAGCGTCCTCTTCCTTTTCACTTCTTCTTCTTCCTTCTTCCTTCTTCACTTCTTCTTCCTCCTTCACTTCTCTCTCGCGTCTCCCGTCCCAGTGACTGAACCAGTGAACCAGTGAAGTTCAGAACACCGTTCGTCGTTGCTCCTCCCTGCCGCCGTCCCTCTGTTCAGCTTCCAGCCTTCCACCTACGGTGAGCCCTAAATTTATGAGCCCTAAATTTAATTCAAGCACGTCTCTTATGAATTGGAGCCAGTAGTTGTGATTCTTGTGATTCTTGTGTATTGAATATTCAATATAGTCCCCAACACGGCGCTCAAAAACATGAATTTTACATTGTTTTGAAGACTTGCGCTCGAGCGATGTGTCGAGCGCAAGTCGAGCGCACGTTGTTTTGAACATTGGCTCGAGCGATATGTCGAGCGGAAGTCAAGCGAACCTCTCTGGAAGAGTTCTGCTCGAGCGCTACGTCGAGCGCTCATCGAGCGAACCTCTCTGTATGGATTCTGCTCGAGCGCGACGTCGAGCGCAGGTCGAGCGAACCTCTCTGGAAGGGTTCTGCTCGAGCGCTACGTCGAGCGCTCATCGAGCGAAACTCTCTGTATGGATTCTGCTCGAGCGCGACGTCGAGCGCAGGTCGAGCGATCCTCTCTGTATGGATTCTGCTCGAGCGCCACGTCGAGCGCACGTCGAGCGAACCTCTCTGTATGAGTTCTGCTCGAGCGCCACTTCGAGCGCACATCGAGCGAACCTTTCTGGATGGGTTCTGCTCGAGCGCTATGTCGAGCGCACGTCGAGCGAACCTCTCTGTATGGCTCTTGCTCGAGCGCACGTCGAGCGAACCCATCTGGATGGGTTCGTCTGAGTCAAGCGCACATCAACCGAACCTCAATGTAATAATACATCGATACATGTATTATTATGATACAATAATACATGTCCTATTGTATAATACAATAGCCTAGTTTATTTTTAAACTAATTTTTTGCTTCTAATTTAATTTTTTCAGCTTCATTGATTGTGATATGGATCCTAGACATAGTGGAGATGATCGTCCACAAGGGGATGTGGCGGATGCCAATGCTACAACTCCTACACCGGTGGGTACTTCCACCCCTAGAGCCACATCTAGGGCAGCTACATCTAGAGCAGCTACATCTTGTGCGAGTAGTCGACTCCCACTCCCAGTTGATATAGAGGATGAAGATATGTTCAACGAGGAGGAGGAGATGCCCATTGAGCAAGATCAACCACCACGACCTTCTAAAAAGAGGTCGTGGACATGGGAGCATTTCACCAAAATACCTGGTGAAATTGCGAACCCAGTGGCAAGATGTCATTATTGTGGATCACTTTGTGGATGCCATTCGAAGAAGCAAGGTACCAGTGTGTTGATAGCACATCTAAATGGTTGCCAACGATATAAGATAGCGAAGGGATTGCAAGCCACTGATCAGACCAACCTCAGTTACCAAACTTCTACAGCCACTGATGGTACACAGACTAAGAAATTGGTCATCCCTCAATACAGTGAGAAGATGTTGAGGGACATGCTTGCAGAGATGATAATTACTGATGAGATGCCATTTACCACAGTCGAGAAAAGAGGCTTTCGAAAGTTTCTAAATTTTGTTGAGCCACGATTTCCCATTCCATCACGGTATACAGTGATGCGAGATTGTATGAAGAGGCATGCGAAGGACAAGGAGGAGATGAGGAAGATGTTTATTACCACTGGCCAAAGAGTGTCTTTTACGACTGACACATGGACTTCCATACAGAACGTCTGCTACATGTGTATCACGGCACACTACATTGACAGTGAGTGGATTTTGCATAAAAAAATTATTGGTTTTAAAGAAATTGTGGATCATAAAGGTGCATCCATTGGGGCGAAGATGGATGATTGTTTAAAGGACTGGGGAATTCGAAAAGTGCTGTGTATTACAGTTGACAATGCCAGTGCGAATGAAACAGCAATTGATTGGTTTAAGCGGAACACGACGGTGAGAGATGATGTCATTCGGGCCCACGAGTTTATTCACGTTCGATGCTGTGCTCATATCATTAACCTCATAGTTGTTGAGGGATTAAAAGAGGTTCATGATTCCATAACCCGAGTCCGCAACATTGTACGATATGTGAGGGGTTCCCCTCAAAGGCTTGCCAAGTTTAAGGCAATAGCAGAAGATTTGAAGATTGAATGTTCTAGTATGCTGTGCTTGGACGTTCCGACTCGATGGAATTCTACATACATGATGTTGGATGTGGCACAGAAGTACCAAAAAGCATTCGAGCGGATGGAGGTCGAGGATGGGGGCCTGAGGTATGCTTTGTTGGAGCCAGCAGGACAGGGGCTCGGTGCGCCAGACGCACATGATTGGACCAGTGTGAGTTATTTTGTTGAATTTTTAAGAACTTTTTATGAGATAACCATGCGACTATCTGGATCCAAATATACGACTGCGAACTCATTTTTCAGTGAGCTCTCAGAGCTTCACTTCCAGTTGGAAAATAGTTGTACTGACTCTGCTGGATTGTTATCTGATATGGCTACGAGGATGAAGATCAAATATGATAAATATTGGGGGAATATTGAGAAGATAAATAGATTGCTATTTGTGGCTGTGATCCTTGACCCTCGAGTTAAGTTGGCCGTTCTAGAATTTTGGGTAAATTCCGTCCTCGGGGCAGTGAAGGCTGGAGAGTTTATTAGATTGCTAAAAAGTGATGTTGATGACTTATATCATCACTACAGTACTAGTGCTCAGCCTTCATCCGCAGTTGGTAGCTCCTCACATTCGAGGCCGACAGGATCGACAGTTCCCTCAGGTGATACTGACCCATCTGTAGGGGTTAGAGGCAATCGTGTCATACGGCAGTATCATCAACTCATGTCAACAAGGAATATTATGCATTGTACATCTGAGGTTGAACGATATTTTATGGAAGCTGTCGAGGCACCTAGTGATGTATTTCAGTTATTAACTTGGTGGAAAGTTAATTCCACCAAGTATCCAGTCCTTTCCCGTGTGGCCCGAGATGTGCTAGCCATTCCTGTCACTACGGTTGCCTCAGAGTCGGCATTTAGCACTGGAGGTCGCGTGTTGGATGCTTATCGGAGTTCATTGTCACCGTCAACCGTGGAGGCCCTCGTTTGCACACAGAATTGGATAAGTGAAACGCCCATTGGACTAGATACCGTTGGCGTTGATGCCGAGAGCTATAGGCTTGAATCAGGTAAGTTTATATGCTTTTTAATGATGATTTAATTATTTTTAATGTTTCTAACTTCTACTTTTTATGATTTTATAGATCTAATTGTGAACCCTAACATAATTACCGATGATTGAGAGTTTGGAACGGACGCTACTTGAGAGTTGTGATGGAGTTGAGAGAACCTCATTTCTTGGTAAGAATCAAATTATTCTTTTACCGTATATAATTTTTTATTATCAATTTTTTTTCATCTATTGATTGCTATTTTCTATCTTCATTTCAGGCGTGACCAATGGAACATTGGGGTTTGAGTGAAACCCGTGTTTAATTTTTATGTAATTATATTTCAAGACTGAGTCATATTGTTATTACGTTATAAATGAGACTGTTATAACTTATGGCTGCATCATACATGTTATTTACTTTTTAAACTATTTATATAGTTATATTTATGTACTTATATCCCGAGCAAATACGTGGGATAAGTACTCTTTATTCTATAATTTCTATTAGTACTTATCCATCATCTCTCAAAAGTTTATAATTTATTATCCAACTGAAATTAATCGAATTATACAAATTCGTACCATCATTCTTTTCTATAAAATTTTAAATTTGTGTAATTTTCAACTCATGAGTCATGAGCACTTTTAATGCTAAATTTCAGGCGGACATAAAACAAATTAAAGATATAATCAAAATTCAGTAACAAAATCAGAACGAATATTTAAATTATTGAAAACTCTTGAATAAACTAAATATTTGTAGATGGTTAACTTTTAAAAAAATATATATATGTTGCCCACTATCTGAAACGAAATTGAACAACAAAATTTAAATAATAATAATAAAAAAAAATTCTGAAATTGAGTTCGGAGTCGGAGCTCCGACCTCCGTTCGGAACTCCCTCCGAACTCCAGTCGAAGATCCGATCGGAGGTCGGAGCTCCGACCTCCGATCGGAATCGGACTCCGACTACGTTCAGAGTCGGAGTCGGAGGGGAGTTTTGGCTCCGAATCCGGTCGGAGTCGGAGGTCGGAAATGACAACTCCGACTCCGTCGGAGTCGAAGCCCACCCCTAGTTACTTATTTATTGAATTAAATGGAGAGTTAAAAATGGGTATTTAGAGAATCTTCTTATGCAACTCGAGGTGAATATAAAATCATAAGTTTTTAAGAATAGGGAATGGCAAATGAAACATCTGCCACATTTACATTGAAGAGTCAATTACAAGAAGAAATACTATTATTATGATCCCTAATTATATACATATTAAATAATATTATACATTTTAAGTAGTTTTTTTTTTCTTGAGAACACAATATTTAATTTATGAATATTTTTATAGATATATACAAAAACATTACATAAGGGTAAACCTAAAATTGATGTGATTTTATGATATCTGTTAGAATCTGACTCACCACATTAAATCACGTCAATTTGTGAATTTACTTTTATAATCATTTTGTTACTAAGTATTTCTCTTAATTTACTACACATGCACAAGACAAGGCATTATGAAGTTCCAAATCCACTTTAGCTAGCGTTTCATCGATCAACGAGGTCCAATATTGGAAATCGACAAGCCATTGACGGAGATAAATCTTGGTCCACTTGTTTCGTAGTGATCAGTGAATCTGCCCACAGAAAAGGCAGGTCGTTGAGGTTGGCAAAGAGTACTAGTAGTGTTACTTTTCAACATTACAACGACAGTAGACATGGTTGGCCTTTCATTTGCATCTTCTTGAACACACAATAATCCAATATGCAAATATCTTAGAAACTCGTCCGGGCTGCACGACTCCTTCAACAAAGGATCCATTAACTCCAAAACATGATTTCCTTCATTCCATAGTGTCCATGCCTGCACCATTAATAATTTAATTAATGCATAAGTTTAGAAAAATTTTGAAGTCGATATAGTATTTAGCTTCCAAAGTAGAATCTAATTAATTATCGTAGCTTGTCTAGCAAAAAGAAAAATAGTACTTACAAATGCAACGAGGCTAGGAGCACGTTTTGTTCTATGGAAGCCAGCATTTCTTCTCCCAGTTAAAATCTCAATTAAGAGTACTCCAAAGCTAAACACGTCAGACTTAATGGAATACATTCCTTCCATAGCATATTCCGGAGCCATGTACCCACTGCCAAGTTGTATAAAAAAAATGTCAGTCTCATGTTTATAAGAAGCATATATATAAATAAAGGAAATTAATAATTCAGATTTTCTCATTTTTATCTCTAGATCTGACCCGTTGGATTAGGGATTACTTGTATTGTATATATTCTTGTACATCCGTCACACCTTTTTTTTTTTGTCGCCATTTGAAATAAACTCCTTTGCATGTAGCTCCATGGATATAAGCAAGTTACCGAATTACATAAATCTTCTTTTGCATAGATTGATTCTATTTTTATTTTCTTTTCCTATTGTTACTAAAAGTGCATACTTCCTAGAATACATATATCATGTGTTGGTAGATATTTTACATGGAACAGCACTAAATTATGCTATTGTTATTCTGATTAATTTTGATCGTTGTTTTGGTTATAGAAGAAAAGTTAACAAAGAGAATTTAGATTTTTTTTTTTTTTTTTTTTTTTATGGTTTTTAAGTTAAAAATGAAAAATATTTTTACATGGCATGCGTGCTATGTAATAAGTCATCAAATTTATAAATCCAAGAAATGGAATTAATGGAGAAATTATAAGAAAATTGTGTACTCACTATGTCCCGACAATTTTAGCCGTATTAGCTTCACCTTCGGTCCCTGCAAAGATTCTTGCCATTCCAAAGTCTGAGATCTTGGGGTTCATGTCATAGTCCAACAACACATTGCTTGCTTTTAGGTCCCTATGAATGATTCTGAGTCGAGAATCCTCGTGAAGATAAAGAACTCCTCGAGCAATTCCACCTATTATGTTAACTCGTTTATTCCAATCAATTTGTGCTCGTCTACTTCGATCTAACCATCAAAATCCCAAAGAAAACCAACTTATCAACTTATTTAAAAAAAAAAAAAAAAACTCATTTATCATTATTCTGTAAAAAAAAAATAAAAATTTCAAGTTTGTCCTCTTGAGGGAGAAAAAAAAGAAGAAAAAAAGACAAGCCGGGGAGGAAATTAACGAACGAACCAAAGAGAAAGACATCTAGGCTGCTGTTGGGCATGAATTCATAGACAAGCAGCTTTTCCTCTCCGTCTATGCAGAAACCAAGAAGCTTGACGAGGTTTTTGTGTTGAAGCCTCATTATTAGTAGAACCTCATTTGTAAATTCCTCTGAACCCTGCTCCGAACAGAATGAGAGCCTCTTTACCGCTACTTCCTTTCCATCACCTAGGATACCCTGCAAAATACATATATAATTTGCTGCTTTTATCGATCAATAAACATAAAAAGGTCAAAGGATACTTTGGGGTGTTCCAGACAATCGAGAAACCTCGATCGTCTTCATTAGTACTAATAGTCTCGTCATTTTGTAGAAAACTACATCATGTTACCTTGTAAACAAGACCAAAACCACCTTGCCCAAGCTTGTTTGAATCAGAGAAGTTGTCAGTAGCTGCTTGTATTGATGCCAAATCAATACGGGGAAAATCTGCATCGATACGAGTACTATTTGCTTGTCGACTCATACCACCTTTTCTCACCCCTGAACAGAAAAAACAAGGCAGGTATCACTGGTGAAAAAAGGAAGTACAAAATTCAAAACTGTAAAGCAAACCCAGTGATATTCGTCTTTACGTTTTATAGCCTTTTTGTTCACAAGGCAATATATGAAGGCAGCAAAAAGTACTAGCGCCAAGCAGGCTGTTACCACTATGAGGGTAATGATGATCCTCATTTTCTTTCCGCCGCCTGCATTTAAAGGCAATCAGTTGTTAGGAAGCCAAAATGATTCTTTTTTTTTTAGTGATTTAGTTTGTTTTCTTGGTACAGTTTCATATTCATGAGGTTTATACTGTTCTATTTTTCTTCTGCAATAATAAAAGTTCGAGAATTCCATTAAAAGAGACGCAATCATTGGTGTTAGGCGTTGTTAATTAGTGTGATAAAACTAATCTGTGATAGAAGAGGGTGTTGTGGACAAATATATATATATATATATATATCTATATTTATAGATACTTACTTGCCCCTTGATCATTAGTTGAACGTGGAGATTTAGATGTGTCTCCATAAAAGCTGTATAACTCATACCTCAAGTAGCAACTACGACTAAGAAGTCTTGCTCCAATAGAGAAATAGCAGCAATTTAATACATCTGTTATGGCCGTCTGAAGGCATGAATTACAGCCATCACCGGACAAGTCTCTTGTGCACTGCACAAGAGCATATATTGTTTCATCCTCAAAGGTTACTTCTCCGGTAGCATACATTAATTTAGCTGAAAGATTGATAGCTCCTGCAGCCTCCGTCGTAAGGTTATTCAAAGTTTCCTTAACAACAGATTTGAACTGTTCTGGTTGGGAAATATTCTGCACGTTATCTAAGCCGATGTTTCCTGTAACATTCACTTGGCCAAAGAAATTTTGGTTGGAATAGCGCAGCTGGCATTCTTCCTCCCATACAACTGCTTCCCTCGTGTTTGGGCAAACCTTCAAAATGTCTTGTGTAGCGGTTGCTATGCAGTTCCGGCAGGTTTCATTTGTGATATAATTGAGGCACATGTGGGCACCATAAACTTGATCCGTGCCATTTCCTGCGGAGGTATCGTAGAATTTGGAAGCTGAAGCATTTGAGGTTAGAAAATGGAGGACATCGTTTAGATTCTTTTGAAATTGACCACCATCTGTATAGTTACTTGTGTTGGGACAAAACCGATAAGGAGGGTCGGCATAGGCCAGATGCCATTGGAGGAGGGCGAGGAAAGCAGAAAAGGTAAGCAATCGAATGAATTTTGGACTGATGTGGGGATGATTCATACTTTCCTGAGTACTTCAACTCTGATATATAGTGGCCAAATCTCTCTATATAGTGGCTGAAGGTGCTTTTGCTTCTGTTATACCTTAGCGGCCATAACCAAAAAAACTCCAGTCTCGGACAAAGTATACATAAATATAATAAATAATTTAATTTTTTAATTTTTTTAATTTTAATAATTTTTAAATTTTTGTTATCATTTCAATTTACGGTTCAAAACCTCTTTCAAATCAAGGTAATTGCTTCGAAGATTCTTGGGCTAAAATTAAGTCAACCCTTCTTCTAATGTTAAAAAATAAAACCACTTTGTGGAGATTGAAAATAATAAGTATTGCCCCTGAAAGTAGATATGCATTGCTGACTTTTTGTGCAAATGAGCAGAGTGGTGAGGCTACAATTAATTATAGATAAAATCTAAACGTAATCCGGTTTTAAAATTTTACACCGCACGTGGCAAACTTGGTCTGAGCACCACGTCACGGTTTTCAAATTTGTTAAAAATCTCGACGTTGGCTTTAAGCTCCATCGTGCCAAGCCGTTAATATTCTTTACGTTGGTTCGTCATCCTTGTCATGAACAAAACATGAAAAGGCAGCAGAACAGAGTAGATAGCACAACAAAGAGAGATCCAGAGAGAGAGAAAAAATTGGAAAAAGAGGAAGGACGAAATGACCGGCAATTTCCTTGACGAGAAGGTCGTGAGCTTGTCGGCAAAAGCGTCTTGTGGTTCCTTCATTCTCTCTCTTAGTGAAGCCTGTCTTTTTTTCTGTAACTTCCTGGATGCAGTTGATGTCGCATCATCATTAAACATTCATTACAGAGGAATAGTGTGACGATGGAGTCAAAGGTTTTATGTAGTTTTCCAGTCATGTTTTTCTTGCATAACGGGTTTAAGACAACCTTATATATAACCAAAGGAAAATACTATTTATACCTCTTAAAGTTATTGTTTAAATGACTGTTAGAGTATTTTAATTTTTTTATTTAATAATTAAAAAAATGACTATTAAAAAAATTATATATATTTTTATTTTTTTTAATAATTAAGAATGCTAAAAAAATGAGAAAAAAAATAATATCATATGCCCATGGCCCCGGGGGCGGGGGGGCATAGATATATTCCAGTCATTAGTTTGGTGTAATCCTAATTAATTCTTTTTTCCATTCAGGTGGCCAGCCAGTACTCTTTTATTCATTAAAGAGAATTGGATTAAATACTCTTTAAATGTATAAATCATGTTTACATGAAGAAATCCAGTCAGTTTTTTCCGTATAACTCTAAATACTTGTTTGACCGGCAAGTTATTTATTTCAAAATAATTTATGTGTATTGGAGTTCTTTAATTATTTTGTTGTTATTTTATGAATGTAAATTTAGATGAATCAATAAATAATCAAGACGTACTTGAAAATGCGATTATCAATAGTGAAGTAGTCAAAATGGCCGGGCTTAAATTTCAAAATAATCATCTTGCAAATCGACTTATAGACACAATACAGTGGGCTGTTGTTATTGGGCCCATGTCCCTTGTTCTTTTGTTGGAAGGTGTCCCAGTTCATCAATGGGCTATATATGTTTGAAGGAACAGCCCAGCTTCAAAGGGGAACGGGCCTCCAGAAAACTAATAAAATAAATAGCAGCAGTTTATTGAGCACTGTAATGTGGATTTCAATTCATTGTACAATTACAGCTCGTGGTAATTTCTTCCTCCGTGTGGAGTAGAAAGCATAAGATGTCCCACTTCGTATGATATAAAAATTATGACAGATTTTCAGCTTGCAAACGTGTTAATAGCAGGGAATGTTAGAAGAAACGTTGCCAGTATTCATCTTGGCGAAGGAACGGAAACAGTAAGATCATTTACAGAAGGATATATATTTGATATGGGAAAACGATCAATCTGAATGACTCTACCCACGGAAAGTGCAGGTTGCTTTGGTTTAGGAAGAGGTATTGATTCCTTCCCCAACAGAACTACCACCATTGATATGGTGGGTCTATCCGCTGGATCCTCCTGCACACACAAAAGCCCGATATGCATGCATTTCAATATTTGCGTAATCATGCAGGACTCCATCAACAAAGGGTCCACAAATTCCATTTCTTTCCCTTCATTCCAAAGTTTCCAGGCCTGTCAATACAGACATAAACTTGATTATGTGCATCAATACTATCCCCAGTCAATCCTAACAAAAATGATAATGATGAAAGCATCCACTTTTAACTAAAAAAAACGTACGTATACAAGGAGTGTTGGGGCCTGCCCTGTCAGGTGGAAGCCACTATTTTTCCTCCCGCTAATAATCTCAAGCAAGATCACGCCGAAGCTGTAAACATCAGATTTTACAGAAAACAGCCCCTCCATTGCATACTCAGGAGCCATGTATCCGCTGTTTTCAAGCATGGTATTACCGTGTTTTCTTCTCAATTGAATACTAAAAGTAACTAGGGAAATATATTGCAGAAGAAAGAAAAGAAGTTGACTCACTATGTTCCGACGACTCTCTTAGTGTTAGCAGTGTTCTGATCTTCACCAAAGATCCTCGCCATGCCAAAATCTGATATTTTAGCAACCATTTCATGGTCCAATAATACGTTATTGGGCTTTAGATCCCTGTGAATGATTTTAAGCCGGGAGTCCTCGTGAAGATAAAGAAGTCCTCTAGCAATACCAACAATAATATCGTAGCATGTCTTCCATTCAAGCTGACTCTGTTTTTTCGAATCTGAAAACATTTTTGAAGATCATTCTTTCATATTTCTTAGAGCAATTCGGAATATAACCAAGCTAATGAGCAGAAGGTTGAAGGAACAAACCGAATATAAATAAATCAAGGCTTCGATTGGGCATGAATTCGTAAACAAGCAGCTTTTCTTGGCCCTCTATTGCACATCCCAAGAGCTTCACCAGGTTTCTGTGCTGAAGTTTTGCAATAACTATGATCTCATTTTTAAATTCCTCCAAGCCTTGCCATGACTTCCTCGACAACCTTTTAATTGCTACTGTCTTACCATCTGGAAGTACACCCTGAGAAAATACCCAGAATCAGGCATAAATTCGGTACGGTGAAGCAACACTGGAGCCGCTTTAAACAGAGAAGTTGATGTTACCTTGTATACAGTGCCAAATCCACCAATTCCCAGTTTATTTGAATCTGAAAAGTTATCTGTAGCTGCCATTAGTGTTGATAGATTCATGAAGGGCAGCTCTTCAGAACTAATCAATTCACCCTCTTCTGTAATGTCGACTCCCGTGGGCCTAGACAACTCATGTATTAGTTCGTTCTGGCTTCTTTCATCATCTGCAAATAAACATTAAATTAATCTCCTTCTCGAATTGAACTCACTTTGCGATGGTTAGTCGTTTAGATCTATTCACCTATTTCGGTTCTCTTCTTCCGCCCATGATAAGAAGCCCAAAAGCCAACGATTACTGCTAATACTGAGAGTGGGATACACGAAACGATCACAACCATCCAAATCTTCCATTTAGCCTCTGTTTTTTTGACAAAAAGAACTGCCTTCAAAATTGGATTTACCACGATTACTATTTTGGGTTATAGAATTTTGACAGCTTTTAGATAACTATTTTTCTGAGTGAAGTTCACAGTGCGACCAGGCTATATGGTTTAATTACATATACAAACTTTAGCTTGAATTTATATGATTTGATTTGATATTGATTTTCATAATTATCAAAACATATTTTTATTTGATATTCTCAATTGTAATTGAATATAAAGTATAAATCTTAATTTATAAAAAAATTACAATGAAATAAGATAAAGTAAATATCTTAATTATTATAAAAATCTTTGATATTTTCTCCAACACTCCGTACGAACTATAGTTATAAAAGCAAGCAGTGTATAAATACATAGTTAGGCCTGGCCCTATCATACAAAATGATAATAAAAAACAAGAAGAAGAAAAGACCATCATCATTATGGACAGAAAAATTAATCACAGATCTTATGTGCTTACCGTTAGAAGTTGGATAGGTTAACATCAAACCTGAGCCGTAGTAGAAACGGTCCAGATGAAACCTCACATTACAATTCCTAGAAACGACATAACCACCCTCGAGAGAAGAGCAGCATTCCTGAAGTTCTTTTAAAGCAGAGTTCAAACAATTATAACAGTCTTGTTGTGCCATGTCCCCAGTACATTGTACAAGACCATAGATTGTTTTCTTCCTCGAGAATTTAATTTCACCAGTTGCGAACATGCGTGTAGAGGGATCAAACGCAGTCACGTTTGAGATGTAATTCATCAAGTACGTTAAAACTTGAACAAAATGAACTGGATTTGATACCTTCTTGTTCATCTCCACTCGTTTCTGATCTGGATACTTCCCGGTATAAACCATCATGGAAGAGAAATTCTGGAAGGAGTAGCGAACTTGACAGAGGTCAAACCATATAATCGCAGCTTCACTTTTGCACTGCTTCAAGATTTTCTGGCTTGCATTCTCTATACAAATCTGACAAACTGTGGAGTTGACATCCCCTCTACAAAGCGCTTGTCCATAGACTCTGTCTCGGCCCTCTCCAACGAAGGTGTTGTTGAAACCTGTCGCCCAACTACTGGCCGAAGCTGACCAAGACTCGAGAAGGAGCTTGAGGTTGTTTTCAAATGGGCTGTTAAGCGTGTAGTTTTTGAACTTTTCCTCACAAAAGGTTGAGAGAAGGGAATCTCCACCAGCAAGGATATTAGGACGCATAAAAAATGATACAATCAAGAAAGCCAGAAATGAGTGTACATATTCTTTCTCCATCTTCCGAATATGATGGCAGCACACAGGATTGGATGAATAGTTTAGCAAAAAATGGCAGTGGAGATCAAAGCACATATCAGGGTATCAGAATACTTCATGTCAGCATGCGCGACATTTCTTCCATTGACAACATGATATTATAGCCTCACGAGTCTTTGTAGAACGTTAAACTGTTGAACATTACACAGAAACTTCCGCCCTCAAGTTAATTACTGAGGACACAAATTTTAGGACTGACTTTTCCCGATGGTGATGGGTACAGATCGAAGACGATAAGTTTTTTGAGTGTTGAGTAAGCTGAGCCATCAGCACCATCTATGATTACGGCTTTATTGAACATTCAATTTTGGCGTTATGAGAGTTAGCATATTTGACTGAACTTAGAGTCTTTGACCGTTCCGATCGAGTGAAGATATATAACATCCTGCACATTCCGTGAAAATTCTTGCCAATTGAAGTATGATGTTGATGGAACAGCATCAGTTATTACTGTTTTTTTTTTTTAAAAAAAAAAAATTTGTTTGTGAACATAATTGTTTCAAGATATTTTCAAAGTACTTTATTACTATTCACAAATAATTTATTATTATTTATAAATTATTTCATTATCATTTATAAATAATGTAAGATATTCTTAATATCTAAACGAAGCCTTAATTATTATAATCCGAAAGAATATTACTACTGTATCAGGTAGAGTAATGTTAGAAACTTCTCATTATTATTTTATTGCATTGATATGATTATGCTTGATAATAGAAAATAAAAAAAGATTAAATCATTGTTAATCACCATAACTAGAATATTAGCGAGAAAATAATATCGGTGTAACGCTCCAGATGGGTCAGAGAATTACTACTTATCACCTACAAACCTATCTCCCAAAACATCTAAAAAATTTAAAGATTACATAAATAGTACACAATCTCATATTTTTCAAATAAATATAATATAAACTCCATAAGTCATCATTACAAAATAACATAAACCAAGGGGGATCCACAATCTCCTAGAAATCTCAACATAAATAAACTGATACATCTTTAAGTCTCAATAGATCCAAATAACATAAAGAACTCTAAATACTCAAATTAAACCCATCTATTAACAATGGTACCCTTAGGTACTCGACCTTCTATTCATAGCTAGTCAAGCTCCAATTTCTATTCCTGACCCCCAGCTAGGTCATCAATATCATCTGAAAATATTATGAAGATAAGGAGGTGAGTTATCAACAATTCAGTAAGCAAAGAACATATATTAGTATGTAGACATGAGCATTTTGGAAAGTTCAGTATGCAGAAATAAAATATTTCATTTTCATATATACATCTCAAAACGTGTTATCAGAAAATTAGAGTGACTTTTCAATCATTTCATATACAAAAATCAACTGTTCATATTCAAATATCATTTTCCTATTCAAAAACCATTTTCATAATAAAAAACGCTTTGGTATAACATAACATAACTGAACATCTTCATCTTATCATATTATATCGTATCGTATCGTATCGTATACTATGTTTAACCCCTGTGGTAGGGTTGTGCTATCCTCGGTGGCCAAATCAGGCAGTATCATATTGTGAGATTTCTCCTTATTCATTCTCGAAGCCCCAACTGTGCACACATGAAAGAACACATAAAATACCACTTTACTTCCAAAGTGGGTACACTCAGATCATATCATATCATGTTGGTACCAACCATATCACGTGAATCAGTATCATCATATCAGAACCAGAATCAGAATCAGAATAAAAACAGATAAGTCATGCCAAAATTTTTTCAGATGCATATCATATCAAATCACGTGCTAAACATATTCATATAATTTTCACATGATTAAAACAGATCCAAAATATTTTCATATAACATGTACATAATTCTCAGATTTCATATTCGCTATTATGCATGTCAAATATTGCTCATGTCTACACTATTTATGTCAAAAAATAATTTTTCTCTTTCATATAGATTTCATGAGTGAATGCAGAATACATAACTGAGGTTATTTTCACATTTTCTTTTCAAAACATAGCATGCACATTTTTACAAACCAGCCTCAGTTCATTTTTTTTAATGCAAATTTAGCATATGAACCATACTTACCTGACTTTTGCAATGTACTCTCTAAATTCCAGATCTGTACTCTAGTAGTATCACAGTAACCTATATTATAAATAATTATGCACACGTTAATAACTATAACAAACTAGTATACAAACTTAACTAATCAAAGTTTACAACCCCTAAGAGATAAAACAGGTAGGCAATCAATAGCTAAGTTTATAATAACCCAACAACAATCATAGCGTAATCTGTACAACCACTTATTACAACCCAAAATCATGTCACAACACACGGTGTGCCTACACAATCAACCCCACATAACCCTTTTCACAAAACATTCATATAAATCATTCCGAAAGTCGGCACCAACTCAAAAGTAACACCCAAAACAGTCAATGTTTTTCCCCGGACAGCTACATAATTTTTATCCATATTGCCACAACATGAACTCTACAATTTCCACATATTCTAATACATCCAATAATTAATTCACAACAACCATATAACTTCCTCCTTGAAAATTTCCAGCAACCTCCATCACTTAACATCACCACCCAAACTTCCATATCAAATATTTCAACAATAAAATTCCATAAAAATAAAAGAAGTTCCCGAAATAAAGTATAGCTTCATGAGTAATTGATTACCTTTCATGATCTCTAAAGTAAATAACCATTGGTTCGAGTAAAATGGCGTTGCTTAGGACTAGATCTACCCTGTTATTACCAATCAAGTAATCCAATTAATGACGTAAACTCACTAAATTTTGGGACGAAAATGTTGAATAACAATAGATAACAAAAGAATTGCATTTAGAGAGGAAGAGGGCTTACCAAAGTGAGGGTCTCAGCAAGCCCAAAATGAAAGGCCTACCAAGAATCACAATACCCGATTTCACAAGAGAAAAAATGAGCGGCGCAATAGAGAGGAAAATCATGAGGCTACATGAGGATTGAAGAATGTAGGCATTATTATGCTCATAATCCGTCAATAGGGCATGACAGCCCAATCTAAAAATATCTACGTTAAAACACTCGACACAACAAGCCGAAATTCCATAGATGGAGGTATAAAGAAAAAAAAATGGTGTATACTTTAGCGCTACAGAGTGGAAGAGGAATGGGCTTACCGTCATGGAGTGGAAGTTGCACGTCAATGGCACAAAAACGCAACACTTCGGGAGGGGCAGAGAGCAAGGGAGGATGACTGCAGGAGATGAAAAGAAATTGAGAAAAAAAATGACCGAGAGGGAGAGTGAAAGGAAGGGTTCCCGTTTGTTGAGAGGAGTAAAAAAAAATAAAATTGAAGAAACGTGGGAAAAGGGAGATCAAGTAGAGCCAAAAAATATGGGTGTTTAAACTAAAGGAGAAATTGCCGGATGGGTAGAAACAGAAGGGAAAAAGAATAAAGTAAAATGCTGGATGCAGTCGGCTGGTGCAAGTGCTGCGCAAACGGTGTTGATGTGGACAAAACACAAAACGATGCCGTTTTCCCTTTTTTTAGTTTACACCCATTTCCCCCAGTTCTCCCTCTTTCTTCTCTGTGTTTCTTTGACTCCTCTCCCTTTTCCTCTATGTTTTTCACATGATGTGGAAAAAACTCAAAATGGTCTTGTAGCTCCAGTAATTCGATAGGACGGCGGAGCTTGCACTGGAAGATGATGGAGTCCTTGTCGCGAAGAGAGCAACGCCACGAGGCGAACGAGGAAGATGAGGAGAATTGCTTGGTGAGGAAGCTATTGGTGGCAGCGCAGATTTCAGAGAACTGGTAGACGTGAGGGTTCTCCGGGAAAGAGTCCTTGAGGCTCGAGAGAGAGGCTTGGCTTGAGGCGAAAGACTTGGACCAGTAGTTATTGTAGTTGGAACCAGTGGTGTTGAAGTTGGTGTTGCTGGAGAAATTGTTGGTGGTGGGGTCTGGTGGGATCGAAGAGGGGGAAGACTTGAAGGATTTGCGAGACTTGGAATGCGTGTTCCTCTGGGGTTCGATCACGTATGTGCTTTTCTTCTTTTTGCACATTAGGCCAGGGTGAAAAAAGCGAGATTGATGGTCGAAGATGGGTAATTAAACTGCAAGTGCGCCGGGTAGTGGTGTCGTAGCATAGTAGAGAATCGAATCATGCCGTTGCTTTTGGGAGGTGGAATGCGCACGGCGACAGTCCGATCCTTGTCAATATTTTCTCATCCACCAGACGTTATATTATGTTATAATTTTCTCTCCCCTTTCAGGTCCGTCTTCACTCGTTGCTCAGGTATTGAACCACTTGATTGTGTGGAAATGGCTACAAATCGATGAGAATTGGAAACACCAGTCCAATTTGTTCCAATTTCTTATAAGAATCAAATGGTTGTGTGGAAAAAAAATATTGAAAAATAAATCCCAAACCAAAAGAAAAATCAATAGGAATAAATCACCGTCCCTGCAGGAATGAGGAAGCTGACAAAAAAAAAGAAAAATGGAGCACATTAGAATATTCAAATGGAAGATCCATGAATGAAGAGATAGACAACAGGAAAGAGCCAAATGAAATGAAAACTGCAAAAGAAGAAAGAAATCCGATTGGTAATTTAAGAGCGTTTAGGACTGCTTTGTACTGATCCATTTGCTAAAGCTTAAAGAGTGAGAAGGAGAAGGTTGGCTGCGGAGCTGAAGAAATGAAAGTAAACTGCATATGGGTTTGCGAACTGAGGGAGAGAGGATATATCCTTGGGTTAACTGCAGATTGGTTTGTGAATTGCGAGAGGGAGAGAGGAGAGTTGCTCGGGTATTGAAATTGGAACTTTTCTGCAGTGATTCAATGAAACAAAATAGTAGTAAAATGCTGCTATTTTTTCTTATTTTTCACTAACACATGCCACGTCAGATGCCAATTGCACGGCGACTCCCACCAACGACTGTACGTAGCAATTCTGAAGAATAAAAGAAAAAAAAACTGAAGCAAAAAGAAGAAAAAATAACCTTACCTAATCAATGTCGCATCCTCTCGAGGGTTGAGTTCCACTTGCATGGGCCACGGGCTGGGCTTTACAATCGCCCTCTATGAAGACATGCCATTATGAATCTTTACTTTCAATGCATGGCTATTATGAATGTTTGAGCATCGCCCTCTAGAACCGCTAGACTTTGTTGGAGTTGAGATGCCATTTGGAAGCTAAAAGAGCTACTAAAGCTTCAGCTATCATGGGATTTGTGGTTTGGATTTTTGATGCTCTAACCTCCAAAATTTCTCCACTGTGATCCCTACATATCGCTGAGATTGTTGAGAAAGAATCTCTGACTACAATGTCTAAAGAGAAATTTCTTTGATTTTGAGGTGGTGGCTTCCATACTTCCATGATTTTTTGTTTTTGTTTTCCTACCCATGCAATATTCTTGTAGGCTTGATAAATCTGGTTTAGTTGGTCTTTTGTCGTCTTAAGAGAGAGGTTCATGTGATTATGGACTGTCATTTCTTTGTCTCCAATTGACACGTAGTGCAAATAGCAGGGTTAGGCAAAATAGAAGTAAGAGATGATTGGACTTTTTTATTTAATAATGAAATGATAGAGTGATTAACATGACAAAGACGCACATGCCATAGATCATATGATGTTGTAAGAGCATATTTATTAAGGATAGAAACAAAAGCATCATTGCCACGCTATAGTACATAGAGACCACCTTCACGTCTTCCGGTTGTCACCACATTTCTTGTGATCTTGTTCTAATGACAAAGGAAGAGCCAGTAAAAGTGACTTGAAGAGAAAAGTCGGAAGTCAACTTACTAATAGAGAGAAGATTTTTGGTGAGGTGGGGAACTAATAAAACATCAAGGAATTTTAAATTGGGAGAAGGGTTAGAAGTACCCGTGTGAGTGATGGGTAAGGACGCCCCATTACCCACAACAACTTTCTCCTTACCAACATATTGCTCGGAAGTGTCGAGTGCAGTCAAGTCTGGCATCATGTGAGCAGAGGCACCAGTGTCAAGATACCAATCGGAACTGGAGAGACCATCAGCGAGAGAACAATTATTTTGAAAAGCTTCAGCAAGTTGGGTCGATGGTTCCACACGATCGTAACGGTTGCGGCATTGATCAGTTGTATGGCCCTCTATTTTACAGATTTGGCAACGAGGATTGTATGGGCGACGGGAGCAGTTGTTGTTGGAGTGGCCACCAGATGAAGAACCTCCCGTGCTGCCATTGGAGCCACCTTTGGAGCACTGATTGCCTATGGAACAAGATTGTCCGCCACGACTAGAGGAGCGGTTTTTCATGAAAGCTGCAGGTGAAACAGAGTGAGTTTCAAGAGATTTTTGAAACAAATCATAACTTTCGGCCAGAAGGACCAAATCATGGAAGGAGGGCAGCAGCGTGAGAGCCATTTGTGTGGAGGAGAAACTAGTGAACTTGGTGCCGAGAGCACGAAGAAACCAATGGGACTTGTCGATTTCATCAACCGGACGTCCAATGGCCATTAACTAGTCACATAGACCTTTGAATGAACGGGCAAACTCAGCAACAAATTGGTTGCCTTTCTTCATAAGCTGGAGTTCATCCTTCAAACGCAACTCACGAGTTTTGGAGCCATAGCTGAAGGCACGTTCGAGTGCAACCCAGACATCCCGAGAGGTTGCGTGGCCAATGGCAGCTGCCATGGCTTTTTCATAGAGGGGCGACAGGAACAAGCTGAGGATCCTCTGGTCTTTGAGTTTCCAGTAAAGAAACTTGGGGTTGGGCATGGAGGTGCCATCGGTGGGGTTAGACAGAGTTTCAGATGATTTGGTGAAAGAACCATCAACGAAACTTAGACAGTCTTGGCATTGAAGCAGGGGTATAAGCTGGCTTTTCCAAGGTAAACAGTTGGTTGACGAGAGCTTAATAGTGACCATGTGAACCATGGTATTGAAAGAGAGAGGTTAAGCCATGAGGAAGAAAAAGAAGGTTATCAGAAGTGATTCCTATAGGGCTCTTGATACCATGACAATGTTTATAAAACCACCACAATTTACGTGGAGTCGAATGTCATATATATATATACAAGTGTAGCTATATAAAAAAGGAAATAATCACAAAGGATTACAAATGGATTACAAGCTTGCAATTAAGGGTCAACTATAATAAGTTAGGAAGGATGGCTAAGAATCAGAAGAGGATTATAAGGAATCCTTAACAAAAAGGAGGGAGAGCGAACTGTCATTCACGGCGAAGAGAGTGAACTTAGAGAGAGAGAGAGAGAGAGAGAGAGAGAGAGAGAAATGGCGGCTTGGGGGTGGCGTGGGGTGCCTGGTGGCGCTGTCTATGCTAGTGGCGATGTGGCTCACGGTGGGGAGAAAATTCCTCTATTTTTGGTGGTGTAAAACATAGCACTCCTTCCAAAATTTTGTGGTGGTTGGCACGGTGGCGTGGGCAGCTTTGTGGAGTGTGTTGTCATTGCACGGTGGCTGATCAGGCTTGGCGGTTTCCGTCGTGCATGAGAGACTCGGCAGTGTTGGGTCATGTGTGGTTTTCATCGTACATGAGACTTTGGTCACTGTGGTGGGGGGTTGCGACGTAGAATCTAGCTTGGCTGTGGGGCTTCCCTGTGGTGGTGAGGCTTGGCAACGGCGTGAGGCTTTGGTCCCTGCAATGAGGGAAGAATTGCGATGAGACTAGCATTTGCGATGATTTTGCAATAAACTCATGCTCGCCCACACGCCGATTTCTCTCTCTTTTCACCACCGTTCTTTATCTCTCTTTTCTCCACCGTTCTTGAGCCTAATGAATCATAATCTATTTTTTGCTATACAGAAGCCTTCGCCGTGGTAGCCTCAGTCCAGCCACCAATTTCGTCGCATTTTCTCCTTCCTCTTGGTGAGTCTGTCGCATGATTTTTCGCTCAAGTGAATCTGTTTTTACTTCTTGGTGAGATATGCAGCTAAAAGCATCCCTCTTCTTCGTGATGTAAAAGAAAAAAGCATAAAAGCAACCCTATGTAAAGCATAAAAGCAAATCTGACTTGCTTTTTCTTCTTTATGGCTAAATTACGTTCCAACTCTTTTGAGATTTGGGCTTGATTTCACTTAAATTTATTTTAGTTTGGATTACTGTAGTAATTGCAAAGGATTTGATTTAAGCATTTTGCTATTTAGTTTAATAAATTTATATAAAATATAACTATTCACTAAGTTATAATTTGAAAATAAGATATATTAAGAATATTTAAATAATAGTATTATTAGTTCTATATAAAAAACTCAAAATTTTTTAAATTATTTTCTACAATATAATCAGTTAGTGACACGTCTTTTTAAAAATTTAGTGACATAAAGATCATGTTTAAATATTTATTTCTTGAGATCTCGAGCTAAGTTGGGTCTTCGTGAATTGAGTGTGGGATTACGGACCTCGCAGTTTAGAAAGTTCTTATAGCAATCCATTTCAAGTTAATAGTTAATAGTTTTATTCGTTTCTCTTGATGCTTTCGATTTGAGAGATGGGTAGAATACATTTCATGGTGATCATTGTCATCATTGAGAAGATGACGCCTGGAATAAATTGTTAGGCACCTTTTTTAAGTACTCCATTATTAATGAATTTATTATTTTAATTAAGATTTTACGATCTCCATCATAGTTGAATAAATTGTTAGGCAGCCTGGAAGGTGCAACCCTCGCACTCTCCAATAAAAAAAATGGTTAAATTTGGGTAATTGAAAGCATTGAATATGTAAGTATTTGATTGATGGTTTTGTTTTACTTCTTGATTTGGTTGGTAGGTTTGCTGGCTTTAATGTCCATCTTTTGCGGGTTGTACAAGGTTTCAGTATTAGATGGATGTGTATGTTTCCGTAAACTCAAGCCATGCACAAGATGGTGGAGCACAGAAGCTATGGAGAGATCGGCTCGGCAATGTTTTGGTTAGAAAGAGTTTTGTATAATTCGGATATATACTAAATCTCATTTTATAACCTACATATTCGGATATATATAGATTCAGATATATTTTATAATCACTTCCCTATTTTATGACAATTCGCGTATTGCATGAATTATAGGCTTGTAATAATAATAATAAAGAAGGCTTACGAATTTTAGTGTGAACCGAACTCTAAAATGTAAGCCTAGTGGTTGAAAATGGATACTGGATTTCAGGGCATCCTATCCGGAAATCCAGGGAAAGTACAATGGAATAAGGTGGAAATTAATCGCTATATATGTTAACTAGAAGCTGACAAATACCGCGTGCATACAAAGGTGAATTACTAGAAAATAGTCAAATACAAAGTTGTATTGCTGTCTAGTTTATCTACACCCATTAAAGAAAGAGACGTGAGCATGAAGTTTCAGAGGATCCACTCATGGCTCCATCGATCACCGTGGCCCAATATTGGAAATCGACAAGCCATTGAAAGAGAGTCTGTCGGGATCTGCTTCGTCGTGATCAATGAATCTGCCCACGAAAAAGGCAGGTCGCTCAGGTTGACAAAGGGTTCCAGGTTCACTCTTCAACATCGCAACAACAGATGACATGGTTGGCCTATAATTTGCATCTTCTTGCACACATAGCAATCCGACATGAATGTATCTTAAAAAATCATCTTCACAGCATGAGTCAATCAATAAAGGATCCAGCAATTTCATTGCTTTTCCTTCATTCCATACTTGCCATGCCTGCACCGTCATGCATATAGTTGGCTTAGACAAATTTTTTGACCCCAATATAATAATTAATTAGCTTCGTCATGTAGTCTTTACTAATTATTCCAAGAAAACAAAAAGAAAAAGAAACAACTAATTACATATGCTAGGAGGCTAGGAGCACGTTTTGATCGATGGAAGCCAGCATTTCTTGTCCCAGACATGATCTCAATCAAGAGTACACCAAAGCTAAACACATCAGACTTAATGGAATATAGTCCATCCATTGCATACTCCGGAGCCATGTACCCACTGATTCATGGGATGAAATATTTTCTTAAAGAGAAATCATTATAAAATTTCCATTTATCTAAGGAATGGAATCGAAAATAAAGAAAACAGTACTGTACTCACTAGGTCCCAGCAATTTTAGCAGTATTATTAGCTTCGCCCTCGCTTCCTGCAAAGATCCTTGCCATTCCAAAGTCTGAGATCTTGGGGTTCATGTCATTGTCCAGTAAGACATTACTAGGTTTTATGTCCCTATGAATGATTCTAAGTCGAGAATCCTGGTGAAGATAAAGAATTCCCCTTGCAATTCCATCTATTATATTAAGTCGTCTGCTCCAACTGAGTTGTACACATCTGCTTCGATCTGTATATATTATATATGTACAAAGTTGATTCAAGCACCCATTGAAAGAAATAAAAAATAAATACAAAACAGAAAGAATGCATGGGGATCGGGAAATTAACGAACCAAAGAGAAAGACATCTAGGCTGCTGTTGGGCATGAATTCATAAACAAGCAGCCTTTCCTCTCCCTCTACGCAAAAACCAAGAAGCTTGACAAGATTTTTGTGTTGAAGCTTCATTATAAGTAGAACCTCATTTGTAAATTCTTCTGAACCCTGCTCGGAACCGAAGGACAGCCTCTTAACCGCTACTTCCTTTCCATCACTTAGTAAACCCTACAAAAGATAATTTACTTAATTTTTCCGATCAACATTAAAAAAAAAAAAAAAAAGGCAAATGCTTAATTTGAGACGATACGCGTACTCCTCACCGTCTTCATTTCTGTTACTTCCTATAACAATTTTTATTACCTTGTAAACAGGACCAAAACCACCCTCCCCAAGCTTATTTGAATCGGAGAAGTTGTCAGTAGCTGCTTGCATTGCTGCCAACTCAATATAGGGAAAAGCTTTAGCTTGGGGGTCATATCTTCCTTGGAAATTGCGGTGATGAAAGCTTGAGACACTAGGATTAGTACTATTATTTGCTCGTTGGCAAACAACGTCTTTCTTCCCTGAATAAAAAAGAACAGAAAAATGTTTGGTTTACAAAGACATTTTGTAGAAATAAATTCACCAAGTAATATTGTAGAATTTGTAAAGTAAGCTCAGTGATAAGCATCAACTTACGTTTCCAAGCCTTTTTGTTCGCAAGACAATAAATGCTGGAAGCAAAAAGTACCATCGCCAAGCATGCTGATACAACTATAATGATTATCATGATCATCCATATTTTCGGCCTTCCACCGCCTGCGTTTAATTGAAGGCAATCGTTTCCGATTCTTTATATATAATTGACTAGTACATATATATCACGTTGAAAAGTAAAAAATAGAAGTAATTATAATCTGTAGAGTCGTACGTGTTGACGAATACTTACTTCCTGATCCTTGGCCATTCACTGAAGATGTCGCGCCATAAAAGTTGTAGAACTCATACCTCAAGAAGCAACTAGGACTAAAAAGCCTTGCACCGATGGAGAAGTAGCAGCATTTTAATACATCTGCAATGGCCGTCTTAAGGCATGAATTACAGCCATCACCGGATAAGTCTCTTGTGCACTGCACAAGAGCATATATTGT
Organism: Juglans regia; assembly: GCF_001411555.2. NCBI lineage: Eukaryota > Viridiplantae > Streptophyta > Magnoliopsida > Fagales > Juglandaceae > Juglans > Juglans regia. The sequence continues at coordinate 8,116,820 of NC_049903.1, forward strand.
TTTATCCTCAAAGGTTACTTCTCTGGTAGCATACATTTTAGCTGAAAGATTGAAAGCTGCTGCCTCCGTCGTAAGGTTATTCAAAGTCTCCTTGACAACAGATTTGAACTGTGGTTGGGAAATATTCCGCGAGTTATGTTGGTCCTTGTTTCCTGTGAAATTCACTTGGCCAAAGAAATTTTGGTCGGAGTAGCGCAGCTGGCATAGCTCCTCCCATACAACTGCTTCCCTTGTGTTTGGACAAAGCTTCAAAATGTCATTTGTAGCGGTTGCTATGCACTTCCCGCAGTTTTCATTTGTGACATAGTCGAGGCACATGTGTACACGATAAACTCTATCTGTACCATTTCCTGTGGAGGTATTAATATAGAATTTGGAAGAAGAAGCACTTAAGTTTAAAGAGAGGAGGAGTTCTTCAAGGTTATTTTTAAATGGACTGCCGTCTATATAGTAAGCACTTGTGTTAGGACAGAAGCTATAAGGAGGGTCGGCATAGGCCAGCTCCCATAGGAGAAGGGTAAGAAAAGCAGAAAATAAAAGCAATCGAATTAATCTTGGACTGATATCTTGGGGATGATTCATGCTTCACTTCCTAAATTCACTCAATAATGGGAAAATCTCTCTTTGGAGTAGCTGCTAAACCTTAGCCCATAATCCCAAAAATTAGGTTCATATATAGATCGAGTCTCTTAAAATACAATTTACAGGTAATTTCTTCGACGAGTTGATCGACTAAGGCCGAAGTCAAGTCAACAATTGTACTATTCCACATCAAACCACTTTGTGGAAAATTGTATGTATTACAGCCACGAGGGGAAAAAATGCGTTTGACTAGTATTGCGATAAGCAGAAGTATATAGGATTATTCTTGAAGGCAAGTTCAAGGATTATCTCATTTTTCTTGGACGACTTGCGGTCAATATAGAAAACTGGCTGCTTGTAAGGCCCCAACACCTGTATGTAATTGTGAGGGGTAAAATATCTAGCCCAAAATCAGGTCTAACCCACCAGGCCACCACTAGGGGACGCAAGGGGAATTAGGGAGGGTGTGTTAGGGACTCTGGTCTTGTTCCTAACACTAAGGACCACGATTTTGCCTTGGTGAGGATGACGATCGAGTGACCTTGCCAACTTACTTGGTCTTCAACAAGGATTGATGCTTGAGTGATGTGATAATGGAAATGATGATTGAATTGGGTAGGCTAAGTGTTTAGGAAAGGTGAAACGATATGGACGGCTAGGGTTTGATCTTGGTGAGTGGCGCTAAGTGATGGAGGCTAGGGTAAGTGGATGAGATGAGGTTAGCGTTTCGGATATGGGGCAACTAGGGTTGCCGTGGGGTAGGATGGGAAATTAGGGTTTTGGGGTGCAAGGCAATTAGGGTTTCCGTGGGCTATGGGCCGGAATAGATTAAGGTTGGCGAGTTTGGGGGTTGGCTAGGGTTGGATGATTTGAAAATGGATATGGAAAGATTTTAGAGTGGAAATAATCTCTTTAGGCAAGTGGAGGATTCGGTTTTGACTACGATGAGGGTTGGCGAAATTGAGGGGATTGGCTAGGGATGGATGACTTGGAAATAGATATGAAAAGTTTGTAAGATGGAGGAATCTTTGAGGAAAGAAGAGAATTTGAATTTGAACTAAAATGACAAGTCAATAGTTGACTAGAGATATTATAGGAAGAGTAATTTAAGAGATTGAATGTGATGATCAATTCCTTAAATTAAAAAATTTGAAATGGAATTTAAATTTGAATGTGAGGAAGTCAAGATTCCTAAAAGGAATGAGTGACCTTATAGGGCTTGAGGTGGGCGGCTAGGGTTTTATGGGTGTATGACTTTAGGGTGGCCAAATATGGTAAGTGGATGGTATGGCTAGGATTTTATGGATGTGAGGGATGAAGGGCAATTAGGGGTAGTGCCACCAAATATGGTAAGTGATGATTTGGCTAGGGTTTTTATAGAAATGGGTAGCAAAGTAATTTATGGTGAGTGGATTAGGGAAAACACTTAGTGGGCGACTTACGTAGTGGGGAAAGATAAAATGTTAAATGGAATGAGAGGAGGTCAGACACGCAAGTGAACCATGCCTCACCATTGCAGGGGCACACGAGAAGATGATCAAATAAAACGAGAAATCCATACAACTTCAAGGGGGCTCCTTCAACTTCTTCTTCAACCTCTAGAGGGAGAGTTGCAGAGAGAACGTATTCTCTAGTAAATAGATCTTCAGCTTCGATTGTACAGTAAAAAATGAGAGATTATAAAAAATTGTAAACAAGCATATTATAGTAAAATTTTCCTCCCCAAATGCTTGTGGACGCAGGCAACATGTGAGCTAAGAATGACTCATTCTCTCATTCTGATCTGTTAATCTATTTTTCGTACATAACATAAATATCACAATAACCAATCTTAAATTTCGACCTCTTCGTTTCGTTAGTCTGGTCATTGGCGTAGACGACATGACTCAAATAGTACATTCCTAAAAGAATTAATAAATGATATAATTAAAATCCATTAAAATCATTATATAAAATAAAATAATAAGAGGTATCCACCTACACGTAATTACTCAGTATGGAGCTGAGAAGGGCCGTAAATATAGAATTCAGGCCGCCCAGCTTCACGATCACGACTCAGATTAGGCCCAATACAATTTTATATATTATTCTATATGTGACGATAATACCCTTAGCTATATGTGAGAATAACTGGAGTGCCCCTTTATGCCCAACCCGAGATCTTATTCTAATCTAAACAGCTTCAGAAGCAGACATCTGAGGTAGCTTCACTCCCACTTCTCAAAGTGAAACCTTTTCCAACTCTTCTGAAGCCTAACGTCGCAGTCATTCTTTTCTCTCTCTCTCCCTCTCTCGCCATGGCACAAGCTGTTCGAAAACTATACAACTTGGGCTCCTCCTCCTCTCCAATATCTCACCTCATTTACAACAAGCATAAGGCGAATAGTCAAGGCCTATATGCGTTATCTCCATGGGGAAAAAGTATTCGTTGTCATTTCTCAGTGGGAAATTTCCAAGCCGGGTCTAGTGCTTCCTCTGATACGTCTGGTGCGTCAAGCTGACAGATGCCGTTTGAAGTTGTCTTGCAGTAGTATTGTTTGTGGAAATGTCTGGGAGGGTAGATCCAGTTACAAAGCTTGCAATATCATGTTCTATATGTGTGGTTTGTGTTTCATTGATAGAGCTTGTAACTGTTGGAAAATCAAGGTGAAAGGCTTGGGAAAAATGAGCTTAGGCAGTATCCGAAACACTAACCGTGTAGTATATTATTGCTTAGCTTAAGGTGTATTATAAATGATGATATTTTTTCTGAAATTCAACAGAAATTTATTATTTTGATGCGTCGCCGACATGCATTATGAAGCCGAATTGCATCTGTTTTGTTTCAGTTGATTGTTAGGTTCCCATGTGTAATTTCACTTGTCTTTTGGGCTTAGCATTTCTCTTCAAACATAAAAACTGTTGAATTTCTTTTGGACTTTCACTTCTCTCATGCACTAATTGGAAATTTGTATCATGCATTGAATTTCAAGATTAGAGGATGGTGCTGGACTATGCCACCAAGAATTCCAGAGGTGGCAAAATGGAGGTGGGGCATTCCACAAGTCAGCTTGCATTGATCCGACAGCACTCATAGAGACTGGTGCTATAGTTCATCCAAAATCCGTTGTAGGTGCATATGTTCGTATCGGATCGGGAACTGTAATCGGACCTTCTGTTACAGTTGGCCAATTGACAAAAATAGGGTGAAACTTCTTCTTTATACAGCAATACAAAAATTTAATTCTATGTGTATTATTGTTCGACGTAATGTGACACTGCTCTGGCGATCTTATGGTTGCCATCTCTCCTCATTTCTTTACGCTGTTCCACTGAAGCCTTTGTGCAATAATATATTTACTTATAAAAAAAATATATATTTACTTTGAAGAAAACTCTTGAGCATATTATGGGAAAAAACATTGTACTGTACTGTGCTTTTTGGCTGAGGAGTGGGGAGGGTAGGATTTGTTGGATTCTATCAAAGCATGGGGATTTTGGACATGCAAGTTTGCCTGCCCTGGGTGGCATAAACTATGGAAGCTTATACCATCTAGCTTATTGTGGTGCATATATAGGGAAAGGAATAACTGGAATTTTGAGGATTCTTAGAAGATGATGGTATACGTAAAGGATATTTTCTTTAGAACCCTATATCATTGGCTGCCGGCTGGCTCCCAGGATTTCCAAGACATCGTGAACGGTTATGTAGATTTCTTTTAGTGGTCTGGAAATATTGAGCAACAGGGTTTAATTTATATTAAAAAAGGTAAAAAATGATAGACTAGAAAACTAAAAACATAGCTTACATATAAAGTTTCTTATTGGCAATCTTGAGCCTGATCGGTTATTCCTGCATTTTTTGGATGGATGCATGTGTGAATGCAGACCATATGATTTTTGGGAGCGAATAATGCAAATGTAGATACAGGTCTATTTATCAAATTAATGTTTATATATGCATGTATACTGATATGATTTGAACAAGACTACTATTTTGCCAGATATAATGTCGCACTCAGTAATTGCAGCATAGGCGATTCATGTGTAATCCACAATGGAGTTTGCATTGGTCAAGATGGTAAGATTTGATAACTATTAGCTTGGTTGATTTGTACGTAATGGATAGCTGGACTCTCAATTCATTTAGAGATAAATTCCACGCATATTTCATGTTTTCTATTGACTTACCTCACTTGTCCCTTGCATATAATGAAGACTGATGTGTATAAAGTGATTTACTTTTAATGCATGATTTGCATCCGTATACTGCCTATGCTTCTTGTGATTTTCCATGCTTCACCTTCAATTTTAATAGTGATATTTAATAGTGATACTTCATTAAATTTTCAACAGACAAAGATTCCCCCCTTCCCCTACTTTCCACTTCCTTTTTTATAGGTGTTATCGAGAAATATAGTTTTAAGTACAAGTCCATTGCTGTCTTCTAATATTAGATGCCAAATTGTTTACATGCAGGATTTGGTTTTCTTGTGGATGAAAAAGGGAACATCTTGAAGAAGCCTCAAGTTGGTGATATTATATTTGTTGACTCAAAGTCAACTTTATGTTGTCGTCTGCCACATGCCTGTGTTGCTTTGGATCAGCAATGAAGCACTTTATTTTATAGATATCTTTTGTTTTTCCTCTGCAGTTGCTGGATGCTAGGGTGGGGAACCATGTGGAGATTGGTGCAAATACATGTATTGACAGGGGGAGGTGAGACGTGTAATGGCTTTTGAGTAGTTATTATAGATATTGTTTCATGAGTAGTTACAATTTTTTCTGTTTCAGTTTGTACTTGAAGCTGTCCAAGCTGGAGGCTTAATTATGCCACTTATTTGTATGCAGTTGGAGAGATACAGTTATAGGGGATCATTCAAAGATAGATAATTTAGTTCAGGTTGGTTTCCGCTTTCTTGATTGGTTGTCAACTTTTTCTGTAAATTGTTGATTGCCGGTATGGTTGGCTTTGCAGATTGGTCATAATGTAGTTGTTGGGAAAAGTTGCATGCTTTGTGGACAAGTTGGGATTGCGGGTTCAGTGACGTATGTTACTTTGATTAGCTTTTCTTTTCAATTCTTTATATCTTTGTCAAGTTTTCAGTCACCATTATCGAGCTTTCTGTTTACAAGTACTTGATGAAGCTAATTTGCTTAGCGTTACTTCTATGTCTTGCATGTTCTTTACAGTATAGGAGACTATGTTACTTTTGGGGGAAGGGTAGCAGTTCGGGATCACATTTCCATTGTTTCAAAGGTATTGACTTGGTAATGTAAAAAGGCTGTCGAGATGTAGCATATTTTCAGGAAAGCCCAACAACCTTGTATTTGCTTGTTGGTTTGAGCTTGTTAGACCCACTTATCAAATATGCTAGTGGAAACATATTTGGTATAATTTATTTTTTTATTTTTTTATATCGGGGAACCTCTCCAAGGTAGATTCCGGAACAGAGTAAACCCCGGTCCCGTGCACCACACCCTCGGAAGTATCCCTACCTGGAACTGGTTAAATTGCTAGTTTTTCACTAGGAGGTGTGGCCCCAAAAGATTGTTTGCGTTGAACTTTGGACCTTGAAGGAAGTGATACCACAAGACCAAGGCCTTCATCACTTGGGCCAATCCCTTGGGGTTTATTTGGTATAATTAGCAGCATATAATGTTAGCTGTTGGAAAAATCCTTTTAATTGAGTTTATATGTTGAAAATGGACTTGTATTTCTCCAGAGAGGATTCATCTTATGAGGCATTATATAAAATGTTGATGGCCCATTAAAGGCATAAACTAAATTTTTGGTGACTGCTCATTTGGTGAAAAAAGTAGAATTTTCTCTGTATGAGGCAGATATAGATTGTCATCAGGCATGAACTCTTTAATGTTTAAGTTCGTATATAATCAGTAATATATCTTCCATGTTTTTCCTCAATCATTTCAGTTTGAACTCTTATCAGAGTTTTAACGACTTTACTACTTGTTCTATAGATGAGTATCCTCGGCTCCTTTCATGTATTAGAGATGCAATTTATTTGGTTTTAAGATTTTGAGTCACTCAGAAAATAAATTGAAATAAAAAATCAGACATTCTTGCTCTCTTCTACACTTGTCTGAAGTGGATTCACATGACCATCGAATATACATCTTTTGCCTGCATACTTGAATGTCTCCATGCTCTTATTATTTGGTCATACAGAATGCACGTAGCCTTATATACACGTAGGTAGGATTACCATTGTACTGCTTCCATTGGCTAGAGAGTAAGAGTACTGGGTTGAGAACAAGTATCTAATACCATGGAGTTGCAGGTCAGGCTTGCTGCTACTAGCTGTGTCACCAAGGATATCAAAGAACCTGGGGATTATGGCGGCTTCCCTGCTGTGAGGATTGCCTTGTTATGTTTTTTTTTTTCCTTTTAATTTTGTGTCTTGCCTAATTGTTCCCGAGATGGTAATGGATCAGCCAAACTTGTTGCTGCTAACTGATTGTTGGAAATTTTTGACCAAATATAATATGGATACGACTGAAAATCTCTGTTGGTTGCTTTGTAGGTTCCAATTAGTGAGTGGCGAAGACAAGTTGCTTCACAATCTCGGACATCAAAGAAAAGGGTTGATTAAGAGTTGTGAGATGATTTAATGGTGTGCTTGTTTGGATTCTGTCTGAGTGCTGACTAGAGGAGTCAAATGATATGCCAACTCTAGGAGATTGCCTACCTAGAGTAGTACTGCACTTGCCGCTGTGGCGTAGTAGAAGCGTGGCATAATTTCTTCTCTGGTATCGTTTTTTGATGGGGGTTTCTACCATGTTCCAGCCTTCAAACCTGGTGCGCATATCTTTGTACTCTGTAAACATTCTATTATACTCTTCTTATTGTCCTTCGAAGGGGCTGGTGAGCCAACTGGACCTAATCTTTTCTTCTCTCGTTGTTTAGATATGTAGTAATTCTAAAAGTCTGATTGGGGTTACCTTCTTCTCTCTTCTTTTTCCCCGTGGCAGAGGATCTCTTATATTTCATTGCTTGCCAACGGAATGATATCTGGGTAAACTTTGTCGATGTTAAATAAGCTATTAGTAATCCCAGGAAACAACATATAATTTTAGGGTCACAATTAAGAGTTTTTTTCCAACTCACCATGATATGGCTAAAGCCTAAAATGCTCGTCCCTCGGAATTTTTTAAAGATGTATTACTATGTTAAAACTGTACATAAATGCAAGTAATTGCAACCATTCTTCTATCTCTACTTATACAAAAGCACCAAAGTAATCCTGTAATTACTAATTCTCAACCACAGTGGGTCAAGCTTTATACCTCCTCCATTTCTTTGAAGCATGGTGTAGCTTAATCTTCTTCTTCTTGCCTGAAATCTTCCCATCCGAGCCAACTTTTAGCTGACCCTCCAAGTCTAATTTATGATGCTTACTCTTCTTTCCCCACGTCTTATATCGAATCTTAGTTGATAACCCAACTTTCAATTCGGCTGTTGCATTTGATATTGCATTGAGAAGAGACTTCCATACTCGTGGATTGACATCCACACGATCAATTACTTGACGAGTTTTACCTTTCCCCTGATGGAAAGAAGGTATGGTTCTCTCCCCTACAGTATCCTGCCCAAAATAAAATGTGAACAAAATGTCATCATAGTATATACTGGATTCTGCGTTTGGATTTTCAATTTCAAGGTTATACAAGATGGTGCCGTTTTGGCCATCCTTGACTAACGAGGACTGGGGGATGGAGAAGTCGACAATGGTGTACTTTGGGGATCGGGGACGCAAGATTAGCCATAGAGAAAGGGCTAGGATACCCAATAGTGCTACAACTTGGAGAAGCCATATGTAGAAGTTATTGGTATTGGCTATACAGGTCTCGTCATCAAGAGGGTTTGAACTTTCACAGGACTCGCATCTCATTTTGGATTAAATATTGGCAAGCTGGGAGACGCTGATTTTTGAATGAGAAGAAAGGAGGAAATTAAAGGTACTTGAGACTTTGAAATATCGAGGGGTGTCGATTAGTTTATAATATTATAGGAGGGAAGGCTGCATGTTGTTCAAGTTTAAAGGACATGGGGATTTATTCTTTTCTTATGGGGTGCTCGCTTTCTTGCCTTCTCCTACGCATAATGAGCCTTGAAGGTATCAAGAAGCTATCAAGAAGCTTCCTTCTCTGTACATGGAGTATATGACACTAAAGGAATTAATTAAAGAATCTGTGGGGAACGAGGGACATCTCTCGAGTTTCTTGTTTATTTTAATATTAGAGATTGTAGTCTTTGCAAAAAATGGCTTGGAGAGGGCATTTCTCTCGGTCAGTACAGTATGGGCTTGGGCCTTCGCCTATTTTTTATTTGATTTCCAATATTGAAGAGGCCCATGAACCGAGAGGGCCCAGCCCAGCCCACTCCCCAAAACCGACTGGATAACCACTCGGCAGTGATAAAGGATAAGAGCAGTTACAATAACGATCCATTAAAGTGTGAAACCCTTATCCTCAAGTTTGAATTTGAATAATAGATATATCTATTATGATTTAATCAATAGAATAGTTCAGAAACTCTATAAAAGAGGAGAACCCAAATACATAAAGGGGATCTGATTCTTTGTGATTAAAGTTTATTATTTCCGTCACTGACTTAGGCATCGGAGGCTTCCCATCCAAATGCCTAAACCCATGAAGGGAAAAAAAACTCATGGGCTAACTCACGGGTTGTTAAGTCTGGGTATTAATTGCCCACGGGTTCTAGTACCCTTCGCTACAAAACACAACAAGCTATCAAAATTCTCCAGGCGTTAGGCACCAATTGATTCGGGATGAGCCTTAGAATGTCTAACACGTTGCGAACTGGTCACACGAAGGGCAATCAAAGCCCCATGGTAAACATAACAAAGTAAAGGGTAACAAAAACGACCATACTTTTGGCGTTGATAGCTTTCTGGTTTGGAGTAGGGGCCCTCAAATCGACAAAGTCAAGAATGTTGAAGTTGTTTCGAGCATTCTCCAGTTCGCGAGAAGTAATGGTTGAAAATTAGCGAGAGCCCTCAAATATGGACGCTGGAGGAGCAACGACAACTCAGGGAGAGGAGTCACGGGGTGGTGAAGGGTCAGAAGCATAAACCACACCCTTACCTTTGGAAGAAGAAGAAGCCATGGAGGAAGGAAAGAGAGCAAGAATTCAGAAAGAGACTAAGAAATGCGAAAGAGACAAAAGTTTGAAAGGGGAGGGAAAATGAAGGCCCAATGGGCATTAAATAGGAGTGTGTGTGAGATGATGGTTGACATGCCCAAGGAATGGAGATGAAACGAAGCCTAGACACACCCCTCGAAAACTGAAACGACGCTTGGATTCAAGTCCCATCACACTGGGTGTAATGAGACTTCGTGGGGAAACTGGAGAGGGCAGTCCTCTCGGTCAGTACAGTATGGGCCTGGGCCTTTGCCTATTTCTGATTTGATTCCCAATACCGAAAAGCCCATGAAATCCGAGAGGGCCCAGCCCATTCCCCAAAACCAACTAGATAGCCATTCTGCGGTGATAAAAGATAAGAGTAGTTACAATAACGATACAAAGTCTAAACCTTTATCCCCAAGTTTGAATAATAGATATATTTATTATCATATAAGCAACATAATGGTTCAGAAGCTCTATATAAGAGGAGAACCCAGGTACGTAAAGGGGATTTGATTCTTTGAGATTAAAGTTTATTCTTGCAGTCACTGACTTAGGCATCATAGGCTTCCCATCGAACCCTGAAGCCATCTAATCTTTGGTTACATGTGGTCATGAGGTGGTGGCGGTGAAACACGTCCATAACATGGCCTGCGATGTGTTGAGAATTTAGACCTCCCAAATTCACCTCATAAGATCTACCATTTGTAGGAATATTAAGAAAAATAGAGCAAATAATCACAACACCATAAATTTAGGTGAAAAACTTCCAAAACATGAGAAAAACCACCTTACTTAAATAAGAAAATCTACTATGTGAAAATTGTTACAATCACATAATTTTTCTCCTCACCCCAAATAAACCCACAAAGCTTCTCTATTAGCAAAACTTTAACTCTCACATCTTCTCATTTTACAAAAAAAGGACAATAGAGAAAATTTTACTAAAGTCAAAAGTTACTAGCTAAGCCTTTGACTGGTGCAATTAGTCAAGGAGGCTAATCCTCCTTTTTATAGGCCTTAGGCCTTACTCCTCCTTTATTCCCCACAAATGTGAAACTATAGCCAAAAGAGCAAAACCCAACAATCTCCACCTTGCGACTTTGGCTGGTTTCACAACCACGCTCCACTTCAATGAAGATCTTCATAACTTCTACTATCATGCTCCACCATAAAAGCATACCTACTTAGAATAAACTAATTCCAAGCATTCCATTTCGACCTATGTTGAATACAATCTTGCTGAAAATTATGGTGTAACTTTCACATTTGGCTTTCTTGGAAGTTCATCAACCATTGACATGCTTCTCACCACACCCTGCATCAATGCCAAACCAATGCTTGTGTGCAAACTTGTGGACCCACTAATATTAACACATCCTCTATCATGACAACTTTGGGAATTAGCAACATGCCATGAGGATGTACATGTCCATTTTCAAAAGACATCGTCTTCTATGGAGAGAGACACAAAGTTAGCTTCATTATCAGTATCTCCACTTACTGACTTGGAGCCACTTGCCGAACATGCTCCTTCTACTAGTTGTTTCACCAGTTGCTAGTATCACTGCTGACTTCAAGAGTTGGTCTACCCTTTAACGTCTTGTGTAATCATGATTGAATCAAAACATCCTTGACTTGAACTTGCCACAAGCCAAAATTGATTCTCCAATCAAATTTCTCCACCTCAAATCTGATAGGATTTGAAGTCCTACTTCCTGACATTGCCTTGATGAATTTTACCGTAAAAATGAATAGTATTCACTAAGTAAGTTCCCAAGAAAAATTCTTCTTTCCTAGATAGAACATCAAGGATCCCAAGAAAGATTGGAGGGGTCACAATGGTCTCGCTTAAAACCCAATCCTAGATAGAACCTCCTTAGACAGTACATATCCACACTACCACACCGAAGTTCCACCCACCAAAAGGACCTAGGCTCTTATACCACTTGTTGAGAATTTGGACCTCCCAAATTCACCCCCTAGGATCTACCTTTGTAGGAATATCAAGAAAAATAGAGAAATAATCACAACACCAGAAATTTACGTGGAAAACTCTAAAAACAAGAGAAAAACCACCAGACCTAGAGAAGAAAATCCACTGTGTGAAAAATTATTACAATCACATAATTTTCCTCCTCGCCCCAAATACACTCACAAAACTTTTCCACTAGCAAAACTTTAACTCTCACATCTTCTCCTTTTACAAAAAAAGACAATAGAAGAAATTTTACTAAAGTCAAAAGTTACTAGTTAAGCATTTGATTTACTAGTTAAGCATTTGATTGATGCACTTAGCATAGGAGGCTAATTCTCCTTTTATAGGCCTTAGGCCTTGATCCTCCTTTATTTCCTACCAATATGGGACTAAAGCCGAAAAAGTAAAATCCAACAAATACTATTTGTGAAACATGGGCCAAGGGTTATTGGGAAGAATAAAGATAGGATTATTACCTTCCTACTACTCATTTATTATTATTTTTGTACTTGATATAATAGATTTTTTTAATTTTTTTTAATGATTAAGGATGTTAAAAAAATACTTTAAAAAATGATAAAAAAAAATTCAAATACATTATAAGCAGTAAATGGGTAGTAAGGATAGTAACCCCTCACTACCCTACTGGGAAAATACACGTTGAGCCTTATAGGGAGTGTGTCCGAATTTTAATCGAATTGATTCAATTTACTATTTTTCATAACTTGAACTTCCCAACGCTTCAAAATTGAGGGAAGGTGTCAAGTATGGGGGACACAGGCTTTGTTGATGTGAACAGATCACAGGCTTGCACTAATCATCATATGCAGCAGACCGCCTGAAAGATGGGAAGAAAACTAACAGAAAAATAAAAAGAAGAAAGAAAGACAGAAAATCCTACAAAGCAACCTTAATCTCAATTTTTTGTCAGCTTGCACTTGTGGTGCATTAGCTTTATATTCTTCTCTCCTGACATCCTCCCATTGGAACCGATACGCAAATAAGCTTCATTAAATAACCGGTGATGCTTTGTCTTGGATCTGAATATCTTATATTTGACAACACTTTCCAAGCAAACCTTTAACGGTGCTGTTCCATCTGTAATTCCTTTACAGAACTGTCGATCAGCACTCACTAGCACTTCATAAGCTGTAGTCATTCTGTAACCTTGATAGAAATCCGGCAAAGAGTTGGAGCCAATGACAGCATCACTGCAGTACAATGTTATGCAGATGTCCTTGTAGTAGATTCCCATCCTTTTGTTGGGGTTTAAGAACTCGAAATTCAGGAGAATGGAGGTGTTGTGGGGATGATAAGAGGTAGAATTCCCACCGTCTAAGGCTGGAATGTAGGCGTGGGTGATGATGCAAATGGGACTCTTTGGAGTTAGACATAGCCATATTACCACCGAGGAAAGTATCAACACGGATACAACTTGGAAAATCCACACATATATTGAAGGTTTTGGTTCAGAGGTTTGTTGGAGAATGGGTTGAGATCCTGAGGGTTCTTCGAGATCATCAGCCATGTTTGGAAAAAAAAATATATATTAGTGCTATTTTGGAGGAACTGATTGAAGGTACGTTCGCGGATGCGCGGATTATATAATAAAGATTAAAGGCTGCTTTACGAAGACCATGCGCATCATGTATTGGCTCTTGAGCTCCACAGCCATAAGTGCACTGGACCAAAGTACATGATGGTGGGATTGATTGATTTCTTAGCCGAAACCAATTTTTGTAGAGTGTGTAAGTGTAATGTAATCGTTTTTTTTTTAAATAAAGTAAATATGGAGCTCAATACAAAAATTAATTTTTTAATAATAAACTCTAGTTATTTTTAAAATGATTGTGTGGTGATTATATATTCTATGATTGTATGTAACGTTACTTTTTTAACGAATAAGTACGTGGCTAACCACTATTTTTAGTGACCAGCGGGGAAACATTAAAAGCATAAGAAAGAATGATCAAAAGAAATTAAAAGTCGAGAAAAAAAAAAAAAAAGATAGAAAAGGACCTATCACTTGCTTTCTCTTCATCCCTTCTAAATAGCTTTTAGGTACTCTGTTTTTTGGTTGGGAACTGCTATGGTCCCGAATTCGGGCATCATTTTGTGTCCTAAATAGGTTTTTTTTTTTTAATATATTTTTTTAATCATTATAAATATTTTTTTAAAAAATAAAAAAATCATAATATCATTAAAAAATATTTTTTTAATCATTCAATAAAAAAAAAATTACATTTGGAACACACTTTGGGTCCCGAATTCGGGATCCAAAGCATTTCCCTTTTTGGTTTGATCAGTTTTACATGACACACTATTAGAATTTAGAGCAATATGAATAGCTTTTTCGTCTCAAAGAAGTATTAATTATTTAACTTTGACGATGTGTTTTTTCCATGGTGTGCAGCACAGAAGACTAGGGGTGTAACTGGTCTGGTCCGGTCCGGTTTTGAATAAAATCTAAGACCGAATCAGTATGTACCGATTTTGTATTTTTGAAAACCGATTACGCACCGGTTACCCTCCTAAACCGGTACTTCCGGTTTTACCGGTTTCCGATCCGGTCCGATCCGGTTTTCCGATTTTTTTAAAATGTAAATTTCACAATTTGTCATTAAAAATTTGTTTATAAAAAAAAAATTGATTTAAAAAAAACTGTTTTATACTTTTATTAATATATTAGACTTTATAATAGTATTAATATTATTATATAAAAAAAGAGTAATTTTAACTAATTTAATTTATTTATTGTTAGCTTTACTATTTATCAAACATCTTAAAGCCTAATTTAAAACTCATCTTTCAATTTTTCACAAACATTTCTCACGGATTTGTATCTTATTTTACATCAAAACATGGGCTAATTAGGGCTTCAGTATCCATCTCACAAGGAAAAAAATTCTGATAATATAAAATAACATTTTTCATCTCACTTTGTTATTTTTTATATTATTTGTTATTCTTCGATCACTAATCGTAACAACTAACAAGTATCTTTAACTCGTCCTATAAAATTATGCTTGCTTAAAAAAAATACCTTTAGGTCTTTATGAGGAGAGTTAAGAAAGTAGCCGGTTATTTGTATTTTAGTTTATTTTGATTTTAACATAAGCTATTTATTATAAATTTCTTTATTATGTTTGTTTTAGACTTATAAATCGTGGCTTCTTATTATTATATAAAAATTCAACCTCTTGAGTTTTAAAGCTAAATTGATATTGCATGAATTTGAGACGTTCTATTAAGCTTCCATTTAGATATTAAGAATATCTTAAATTATTTGTGAGACTGTAAATATTAATAAGAATAATAATAAATAATTTATAAATAATAATAAAGTAGTTTAAGAAAATGTGAGAATTATTATCCGTAGTCTATTCATAAGTGAACTCAGCTGTGATTTCTTGTTCATCATTCATCAAAAAGCTCTACCTTTAAGGCACCGTGGAGTTCAGTACGATAGGCACAAATTCTGTCTCTAGTCTTTGGGTTTTCACCATAAAGAACATATCCATATAATATTTGGAGAAACATTTCTTGGTGCCGAAGCCATTTAAGATACCTTTTACATGGATCGTACCTATAACCAAACCCACCAGCAGAGAGTTTGACGGTCTGACGTATAGTTTGATTCTCAAAATAGAAAATCTGAGTTTAGAACCTCTCACCCGTAGTATAAAAAAAAAAAAAACCACCAGCCTTATTTTAAGAGTGCCTCTACAGTCTCCGCTCTCAGTCTCATTTGGAGCTATCGTTAGTGTAAAATATTATATTTTTTTATTTTATTTTTTTATACATGTATTTTTTTAACATTGTAAAATATTTTTTAAAAAAATAAAAAAATTATAATATCATTAAAAAATACTTACTTAATCATTAAGTAAAAAAATATATATTAAAAAATTAAAAAAAATATATAACGGGACCGGGAGCAGTGAGAGTAGCTTTACTCTTGTTTTAAACCTTCGAAACATTATAAAAAACATATGAAAAAACTCTCTCTCTATATATATACACATATATAATATTTTTTATATATAATATAAAAAAATGAATATTATATGTACGTGTACCTACACATAGGGGTGCAATCAATCTGGTTCGATTTGTTTTTGTATATATTTTAGAATCAAACCGATATACACTAATTTGGAAAATTTAAGAACCAATACCAAACCGATTCATTACCAAAACAAGAACCTCCAATTTTTTCAGTTTCAATCCGGTCTGATCTGGTTTTTTCGGTTTTACAAATAATGTATATTAGTAATATTATGATGTTTATATATACTAAACTATTAGTCTATTTATATTATAGTATAAGTACATTATTTTATAATAATTAACATATACTAGTATAGTATTGAAATATGATCAAATGTATAAAAACTTATATACAAAATGACTATATATATTTATTATGTCAAAAATGTATTTATCGTTGATATTTATATATATATATATATCAAAAGTAAGTTTATATTTTAATATTAATGTTTATTTTTAAAATTAAAATTTATATGTTATATCAATGTTATATTAAAAAATATAAGATTAATTTTATATTATATTACATGTTATATTAATTTTATGTTGTCATATTAATAGACTTGAATAATAAGATTACAGTTTTATGTTATATGAATTAGCAATTTAACTTATAATATATATAATATAATATAAAAAATTATAAATGTGTATATCAGTTCGGTTTGGTTTAAACTAGTTTTTAAAATATGAAAACTACTATTGTACCAGTTTAGGACTGGTTCTAGTTCTTAAGAACCGGTACCGCACTGAACCGCTTACAAACTAGACCGAACCCACCAATTCAATCCGGTCCGGTTTAACCAATTTTTTGAGTTTTTTTTTTACACCTCTACCTACACAAATTAATGTCCAACTGAAATATGTGAGAAACTTAAATATTTCAAACAGGAAATAATGTGGGGGAAAAACAAAAGAAGAAGCAAAGAAGGGAAAATGGATTGATGCCTCTGATAAAGTGAAATTACAGGGCATCTCTTGTCACTAAAAGTTGGCAAGATCACCTCATCAGACCCCAACAAAACATGACAGTTGGCATGGGCCCGATGGTGCTTGCTACTCCACATGGAGATCTTAAATTGGATGATCGAGATTATTTCCAAACAGAATACTACCATTGCCGCCGCACGATCATTCATGAAATCCGTCCAACACTGACTATTCATTGTCAATGCCTCCCCACTTAGTAGGTCTACCACCATTGTAGCATTCTTAAG
The DNA here is from genome assembly GCF_001411555.2 of Juglans regia. Lineage (NCBI taxonomy): Eukaryota > Viridiplantae > Streptophyta > Magnoliopsida > Fagales > Juglandaceae > Juglans > Juglans regia. Next base: position 8,133,798 of record NC_049903.1, read on the forward strand.
CTCTTGGTAAAACGGGAACAACTAATTCGACCTGATTTCCTGATCCTTATAGTAAACTGACCCGTCCATGGAATCGTTGAAAATGCCAATGTGTTTGTTCGGGTTCCATATCGTCACGTTGAAAGATATTTGGGCGTTCTCAAACTCGGTTGCTTGGCCCAGACCCGAAATCGAAAAATCTGGGACATGGAATCTCAGGTGGTCAAGGCATAGACTAAGTCATAGAATTAAAGCGATCAGATTGAGCACAATTTAGGACCTTTGCTTTGATATCATGATAAATTACTATTTTGGACCGCAACATAGTGGCCAGAGACCTAATTACTAATGAAAGACCCGATCTAAGGTTGCCGACGGAGTCAAATACAACTAACTGCCCAACCTGGACAACCCTTGGCGGCCAAAATGGTAGCAGCCACGACTGCAACTAAATTTGGACTTTTTTTTATATAATAATTTTAATTAATTTAAAATTATTTGTTATTAGTTTTACTATTTATCGAACATCTTAAAGCTTAATTTCAAACTCATCTTACAACTATTCAGAAACATTTCTCACATATTTTTATCTTATCTTAAATAAAAAAAAATATGGCCTAATTAGGGCTCCAATCAATTAAGTTGGATTGTGCCTCTCATAAGGAGAAGAATTCTGATAATATATAATTATTTCTCACCTCACTTTCTTATTTTTTATATGATCTTTTCTTCTCCGTTCATTAATCATAACAAGTATCTCTAAAAAAAAGAGATTTATAAACGTTTGTATTTTACTTATAGAAAAAAAAAAAAAAAAAGATACATTTAGGACCTTATAACGTCTTAAGGAGAGTTAACAAAGTGTTGCAAGTCTTAAGCTTGCTCTAGTAAAGTCGTTGAGAGGAAAGGGTTAGATGAAGTCATTGTTGATTGAGAGTCGTTGATCAGATTAAAGGCTGGAATCACTCCAGAGCAGCAATGTTAAGAATAGTCTTCCATAAGCTTATTTTAAATTTTTGCTATTTCATCTTTTATTACTGTGATGTTGAGACTGGTGGATCTAAGAATATTCTCTAGTGGGACCCGAGGGTCAATAGTGCTTTTTTTTTACAATTTGTTACGTCTTTCCCTTATAAGGGAACATATACGATAGTGCTATTTTCTTATGCTGAATATTAATCAAATTTTACTCCCCTTCTTCAACCTTTCTTCTGGAGGTTTCTTCCCTCGAAGTGAGAATTTCCCCTTTCCCTAATTTTTTTGTTACATTTGGCATCTAGAGCCACGATTCTTCCTTTATTTTCCATGACAAGAGGTACATGTTTCACTCAATTACAAGAGAGTTACAATTCTCTTAAGAAAAATACAAAGTTTCAATTTAAAACTGTGGAAACCGAGATGATAACTTTGAAACGTCAAGTGGAGTTGGTAGCCCAATAGATGTCCACCCTTACACTGGAGCTGTAAAAGAAGAACCAGTTTCAGCATCAAGCAGAGTCATCATACAATGCATAACAAAATTTAGAACAGGCCTTGGTGAACATTGGTGAGGTGCATACCTATTCCGTGAGACTGGATTTTCTAGTTTTTAATCAGGATGACCCAGAAGGTTGGCTTTATAAGGTAAAACAATTCTTCGCTTTCCATCATACTTTACCTCAACATAAATTTCGTTTGGTTTCATTTCATATGGAGGGAAAGGCCCTAACATGGTTTCAAGATCTTGAGGAGTTTGGAGGAATTGGGGAGTGGGAGTCATTTGTGAAGGCATTGCTCATTAGGTTTGTGCCAAATTATTATGATGCCCTATGGAGGCCCTCACACGCCTCAAACAGATTGGTTTGTGGAGGATTACAAAATAAAGTTTGAGAACCTATCAAATAGACTAAGGGGCTTATCTGACCAGTACAAACTGAGCTGATTTCTCAGTGGCTTTAGGGATGAAATTTGGTTGCCAATAAGAATGTTCAATCCACATAACCTAATCACAGCCTACAACTTAGCACAAATTCAAAGAGAACATGTTACCCTCACTAAAAAAACTACCAAAGGAACCTTTATGTATAACCCTGACCCAAGCTTACTCAAACCTCCAAATAGACCACCTGACTTCCAGAAAAATCCAACCAAAAACCTTTTACCCATTCAAAATGTTAGTCAATATCGGATGAAGGACAAGAGAGACAAAGGCCTTTACTACTATTGTAAAGCTAAGTGGGGTTTTGACCATAAATGTCAGAAACTAAAATTGTACTTAATTGAGGAGATTTATGATACTGTGGAGGGAGAGGAAAGCACAGAGGTGAGTTAAGAGTTAGAGAGAGCAGAAAACGTGCAAGAGGAGATGGTTTTGGATTTCAGGACCTTTAAGGAAAATCTTGAAATTTCCTTGCATGCTATTTTTGGGTCAATAAATCCTAGAACTATGCGGGTAAGGGCTAACATTAGAAGATGTGGAATTGTGGCCCTCATTGACATATAGAGTACACATAAATTCCTGGACTCGAGTATTGTGTTGAAAGCTGGGCTAAAGTTAGATGAAGTAAACAAAGTTAAAGTGAGGGTAGCTAATGGGGATCTAGTTAGCAATGAGAGAAAAGTGGAAAGGGTTGCCTTATGCATTCAAGGATCTGAATTTGAAACATAAGCTTATGTGCTGAGTTTGGCAGGTTGTGATATGGTATTAGGGGTGGCTTGGTTGTAAACATTGGGAACTATCCTTTGGGATTTTTAGAAATTAACAACGTAGTTCATGAATGCAGCTCAGAAGATAATAGTGCAGGGATTGATGAATTCTAAACTAATTGAAGTAGAGGGTTTACCTGATTGCGATAGATGGGAAAGTAAAGGCATACTGGTGCAAGCCTTGGAAGGAGACCAACCCGAGAGCTCACTGAACCATTCACAGAAATTACAAGATCTCTTGGAACAATTCAAAGATGTCTTTGCTGAACCCAAAACACTACCTTCACATAAAGCACATGACCACTCCATTGTCCTACAACTAGGCATTAAGCTCATCTTCGTAAGACCGTACTGATACCCGTTCTTTCTAAAGGATGAGATTGAAAGAATTATTAAAAAACTGTTGACTTAAGGAGTCATACAAACTAGTCAGAGTCCTTATTCTTCCTCAGTATTACTGTTTAGAAAAGCATATTGCTATTGGAGCTAATGTGTTGACTATAGAGCCCTTAACAGTGCAACCATAAAAGACAAATACCATATCCCTATGGTTCTGGAGCTACTGGACGAATTATGTGGATCTACCATTTTTTCTAAGCTTGATCTAAGGTCTGATTACCACCAAATCAAGTTGAGTCCAGTTGACATTCCTAAAACAGCATTCAAGACCCATGAAGGTCACTATGAGTTTTTGGTCATGCATTTTAGCTTAACCAATACTCCATCTACCTTTCAAAGTTTAATTAATGTTATTTCAAGCTATATCTTCAAAATTTCATATTGGTGTTCTTTGATGATATTTTAGTGTACAGTTCTAATGAAGTGCAACACCTACAACACCTAAAGATTGCACTAGACATTTTGAGGCAACACCAATTATTTGTTAAGAGATCTAAGTGCCAGTTTGGGAGCCCTGAAGTAGCCTATTTGGGACACCTCATTTCAGCACAAGGTGTGAAGGCAAATCCATTTAAGTTGAAGGCAATGAGGGAATGGCCACAGCCCATTTCACTTAAGTGCCTTAGGGGATTTCTTGGGTTGACAAGTTCTTGCAGAAGATTTATCAAATGCTATGGAGGAGTTGCTACACCTTTGACTAACCTCCAAAAAAAAGATGGATTCCTATGGGACCAAGAGGTAGAGAAGGCTTTCCTAAGCTTGAAGGAGGCTGTAATGAATCCCCCTGTTTTGGCATTACCAAACTTTTTAGAACCCTTTGTAAGTGTGATGCCTCGAGGAAAGTTGTAGGGGCAATTTTGCTACAAAGAGACCATCCCACAGCTTATTACAGTCAAGCCTTAAAGGGGAGAGGCCTACTTATGAGAATGAGCTATTTGCTCTAGTCTCTGCAGTCAAGAGATGGCGGCCTTACATATTGGAGGCTAGATTCATTGTTAAAACAGACCACCAAAGCCAAAAGTTTCTATTAGACCAAAAGATAGGGACACCTATGCAGCAAAGGTTGGTGTCCAAACTCTTAGGCGGTGACTTCTTGGTGGAGTACAAACAAGGGAAAGATAACAAGGTAGTTGATGCCTTGTCAAAAAGGTTTGATGAAGGTGATGTTATGGAGGGTGAGGCTTTAACCCTGTTTATGATTTCAATTCCTAATTTTGAACTACTGGAGGAACTACAACAGTTGTACGGCCAAGACTCAGAAATCCAAGTGCTGCTGCAGAAGTGGAGAAATGGTGAGTTGGGGCCTAAATACAGTCTTAAGGGTGGCTTACTATACTACAAAGACAGACTCTTTATTACCAACAACAAGCCCTTCAAGCTTAAACTACTGGAGTTATTCCACAGTAGCCCCACTGGAGGCCACTCAGGCTATGACAAAACACTTCACAGGATCATAAGAGAGTTCTACTAGCCCAAACCCAGAACAGAGGTAAAGGAGTTCATACATAATTATGATATATGTTAGTGTGTGAAACACAAGAACCACTTGCCTGGTAGACTACTCCAGCCTTTGGAGATACCCTCTAGACCCTAGTCCAGCATTTCAATAGACTTCATTGAAGGCTTACCCATATCCCATGGCTTCAACTGCCTCTGGGTGGTAGTGGACCGTTTAACCAAATTTAGTCACTTTATACCCCTTTCCCATCCATACACAACCCTAACCCTAGCCCAACAATTCATCAAACACATATTTAAACTTCACGGTATACCTAGTTCCATTATCTTCGACAGAGACAAATCATTTACAAGTAAATTTTGGTATGAATTATTCTGGCAGCAAGGGGTTTAGTTGGCCTTTAGCTCAGCCTACTACCCTCAAACAGACGGCCAATCTAAGGCCGTTAATAAAACCCTAGAGAACTACTTGCTTTGTTTTGTGGGAGATAGACCTAAAGATTGGGTGCTCTGGTTTCCTATGGCTGAATGGTGGTACAATACACCCACCCATGCATCTACAAAACTAACCCCCTTTGAGGCTCTTTATGGCTATCCCCACTCCCTCTACTGAGCTATCATGTAGGTACCTCTCGGGTTGAGGCTGTGGACGCCACTTTCAAGGCCCGTGAGCATATCAACCCCCTGCTGCGATAAAACATGCAAAAAACCCAAGAAATGATGAAGAAATTTGCAAATCTGAGAAGAAAAGAGATAACTTTTAATGTGGGAGACTAAGTTTTTGTACGCTTACAACCTTATAGGCAGCAATCTGTAGCTCAGAGAAGAAGTGTGAAGCTGTCACCCAGATTCTACGGCCTTTTTGAGATTATCGAGTAGATTTGGAATGTCGCATACAGGTTAAAGCTCCCAAATTCTGCACAAATACACTATGTCTTTCATGTTTCAATGTTGAAGAAAAAGTTAGGGCAGTCTCTGAGTCTCAAAGCACAGCTTCCTCCCATGGATGGTCTAGGTATTTTGAAGCCAAAGCTTGAGGCTATTCTAGATTGCAGGGTTAGAAAGAATGGATCTTTTCCTTTGGCTGAGGTGCTAGTCAAGTGGCAAGGACGGAAAGATGACGATGCGACATGGGAGGCATTTCTTCAATTGAAAAACACTTACCCAAACCTTGTGGGCAAGGTTTGGGTAAGTGTTTTGAAAGAGGGAGGCTATGTTGCAAGTCTGAAGCTTTCCCTAGTAAAGTCGTTGAGAGGAAAGGGTTAGATGAAGTCATTGTTGATTGAGCTGTTGATCGGATTAAAGGCTAGTATCACTACAGAGTTGCAGTGTTAAGAATAGTATTCTAGATGCTTATTTTACATTTATGCTATTTCATCTTTTATTGTTGTAATGTTGTGACTAGTGAATCTAAGAATATTCTCTAGTGGGACCCGAGGGTCAGTAGTGCTTTTTACAGTTAGTTACGTCCATCCCTTATAAGGGAACATAAACGATATTGCTATTTTCTTGTGTTGAATATTAATCGAATTTTACTCCTCTTCTTCAACTTTTCTTTTAAGGCTTCTCTCCTCGAAGTGAGAATTTCTCATTTCCCTAATTTGTTTGTTACACAAAGCAGCCAGTTATGTATATTTTAGTTTATTTTGATTTTAACATGGCTATTTATTATAAATTTCTTTATTATGTTTGTTTTAGACTTAGAAATCGCACGTGGCTTGTTGTTGCTATTATTATTATTGTTATTATTATTATAAAAAAAATTAAATGGACTCGTTTTGAGTTTTAAAGCTAAATTCATATTGCATGAGCTTGAGATGGACGTTCCATTAATAAGCTGTGTACTCGGCTGATTTTGGTATGGGATTGAAGTTTCTTTTCGAACCACATTATATATAACAATTCAAAATATATATGAAGAGCAAAAGCAGCTGTGATTTCTTGTTCATCACTCATATATCAAACAGAATTCTTTCCAAAGATCAACTCATTTCTTTTTGTTTTCTTATAACGCTAGCTGTCTGTCGTGGAAAGCTAAGTTAGTTTGGATTCAGAGATAAAATTAGATGATTTTAGATGAAAGATATATAAAAGTTAAAAAAAATATTGTTAGAATATTATTTTTTTAATATTATTATTATTTTAAAATTTAAAAAAGTTGAATGGAGATTTGAAAAAATTAAATTATTTATTATATTTTATATAAAAATTTAAAAAAATTATAATGATAAAAAAAGATGAAACAGTTTCTAAATTCCAACGATCCTAAACCTTTAAGGCCACCTAGAGCACAAATTAATTCTGTCTTTGGGTTTTCACCATAAAGAACATATCCATATATATATAAATATATATATATATATAATATATATGGATAAAGATTTCTTGGTCCCGAAGTCCTTTAAGATACCTTTATACGTGGATCTTACATGTAACGTCCAACACCCACGTAAACAATATTAAAAGCATATGAAAAAAAAAAGATTAAAAGTTTAAAACTGATCGGAAATAAAGTACAGATCGAGTCGAAGAGTAGTATCACTCGCTTTTTTTTATATGGGTGCATGTGTTGATCAAAATGAAGTCTGTTTTGAGAACTAAAGCAATGCCCTTTCATAATCAAGTTTTGTGTGAGAATGAGTGGGAACCGATTAATTAATGGTTCCATAATACGTTTTTATATAAAATGATAGAGATCCGTGGGAGCTCTACTCTAATTTTTTAGTTTTTTTTAATTAGCGATTAAGAAAGTGTTGTTTAATAATATTGTGATTTTTTTTCTTTTTTAAAAAAATATTTAAAAGTGAAAAAATGTTGTGAAAAAAGAAAACTTAAATTTTTTTCACATATTATTTTAACACTTCTAAGTATTTTTAAAAAAAGAAAAAAAGTTCAAAATATTATTAATTAAACAATACTTTCTTAATTACTAAGTAAAAAAAAAAAAAAAAAGAGGAGTGGGAGCTACCAACGGGATCCCTAGCATTATCCTTTTATATTTTTTTCATGTACTATACTTGCTGCATGTAATTGAGCAATTGTTGGAGAATCTCAGCATGTATGCCTAACTGCTGATTAACATAGTGCTTCTTCGGGAAGGGCCGGAAAAAGCTCTAGCTAGCATATATACTTTTTCTCCGACGACTATGGCAAATTTAATTCTATGCATAAAAAGGATACATCAATAAAAGTAATGCTAAATACAGTACTCTTAAGTTGTGCTAGTTCCAAGCAATTCATTTGAAAAAAAAAAGTAAAGTCTATCGTTAATAAAATCATTTCTCCATGACAAAAATTGCACCCATAGAAATTTCATTTATGAGAAGTGCTATTTAACATCATTTTAATTATCATCCTTATATTATGATCAGCATGTGACATTAACTAATTAGAAAGTTATTTAATTATTATTACTTACTTATTTTTTAATCTTTTGATATTACATAAGAGATAGTGATGAAAGATAATGACAAATAGATGAAAAACTTGAAAATTCCTACGGCAACACAACAGCTGTCCAACAAAATTACATCGAACAAGACCCCATTCATGGGAAGTTGGCCGGAGCGTTAATGCTATCTCTCTCTAGATAGTAGATATAATATATACATATATATAGTCTTATGGTTATGAAAAGAATATTATATGCACGTGTAAAAGAATCAATGTCCGGCTGAAACATGCGAGAAAAAGATTTCAAACAGGGAAATAATGAGGGGAGAAAAAAGAAATGAAGGGAAAATGTATTGATGCCTCTGATCAAGTGAAATAAACAGGGCATCTCTTGTCTCTAGAAGTTGGCAAGATCACCCCATCAGGTCCCACCGAAACATGACAGTTGGTGTGTGCCCGATGGTGCTTGCTACTCCACTTGGAGATCTTAAATCTGATGATCGAGGTTATTTCAAGACGGAACACCACCATTCCCGCCGCACGATCATTCATGAACTCCGTCCAACGCTGGCTATTCACCGTCAATGCCTCCCCACTCAGTAGGTCTGCCACTACTGTAGTATTCTTCGGCTCCTGGTAAAACGGGAACAGCAACTGATTCGACCCGATTTTCTGATCCTTATAATAAACTGACCCGTCCATGGAATCGTAGTAGATGCCGATGTGTTCGTTCGGGTTCCGAATCGTCACGTTAAAATATATTTGGGCGTTCTCGAACGCGGTTGCTTGGCCCAGACCCGGAACCGAAAACTCCTGGACATGGAATCTCGGGCGGTGTGGGCGTAGACTAAGCCATAGAATAAAAACGGTCAAGCCGAGCACAAATAGAAACATCAAGAAAATGGCACATACCATCTTGGAGACACGGGTGGTGAAGCTTTCTCGGACCCGGTGGACGATTTCTCGTGGGGTGTAGTGACGTTTTATTTGTCTGGACTGGTTGGCCGGTTTGGGATGCATTTTCTTTTTCTATTTTTGTTCTCCGGTCAAAAAATCAATTGAAACACGGGTCGTCTTTGTTGTTGGAGTAGTGTTTATATGGAGGAAGGTGGCGGAGAATAGAAGGGTTAATTTATACGTGGGAGAGTTTTGGTTCTTTTGCATAGAGTAAGGAAGGAATAAACCGAGCAAATTATATACTCTTTGAAATAACATATTATAAAGCTCAATAGATTTATCTAATTATATCGTTAATGACTGTCGTAGTTGCTGTCTTAGTCACTAATCACTATTATATGCATATATTGCCATAATTTTAGTTAAGAAATGATCCTGTGCAGCTTGTTTAAGCATGCAGGGGAATATTCTATAAGGTTTCCTTCAGCCTGTGGGAAGTATATATACGAATTCTAACTACTTTTAAGAGAATAGGGTTTCGTGCAGGACGGCTTCCAATGTTGGTTGTACTTTATTTATACGGTACTTTTCTTTTCATTTTTTAAGTATTTTGTTCCGAAAAATACTTTAAGCACAGATAATTAATCAGTAACAATTTTATATAAATAATAATAATAATCTATTTGCCTGCTTGTTTATAATTGACTAATGAGCATAGTTATATTAACTATCATGTCAATAAATTAAAATTATTTTTATATAATTAACGTAATCTCGTGCTAAATAGTGTGTTTACGCATTAGTAGCATACCTTTTTTCACCGACAAGGTGATATTACTTGGAGCTTGGAGCTAGCCAATTATTTTGGTTGTAGAGAAAAAGATTTTATTCATCATTCGCACACATCACACACTACACTTTTTTTTTTCTTACCAATTGGTTTTATTATAAAACTAAAAAAAATAAAAATGATATGTGGTGTAAAAATGATGAATACAAAAGTTGGAAAGCCGATCATAGAAAAATAAACGTGTGTTTTTTCTTGATGAGATGAGTTAAGATTAAAATTAAAAGTTGAATAAAATATTGTTATAATATATATTTTTAATATTATTTTTATTTTGAGATTTAAAAAAGTTAAATTATTTATTTTATTTTGTGTAAAAATTTAAAAAAATTGTAATAATTATATTAGAAGAGATTAATTGAGAGGAATCATGTGCATTGAACCAACCCAAACAATTAACCTGACGTACATCTTGGTCCATTATTCATAGGAGCCGAAAGAACACGACTACGGCCCATTAATGAAGAACCTTGGGTTGCTTTAACCCATCTGCCGGGGTAGATTTAATAGGGATTTTTTTTTTTTTTTTCTCCCGCAGTCTCCGAGTATCCTGCATGGATCGAGCATTAACCTGGCATAATGAATTGTTTTTGTTGGACAAATGATTGATTTTTGTATGACCAAAAGGTCGATCGGATATGAACGTCGGAGATCCAGTGCCAACTTGCAAGTATGATCAAAAGGTTAACAATATATGTATATATATATATGTATGTCTGTACGTACGTATATATATGGAGTTTATACCGATCATGCATGCACCGTTCTAAGTTGTGTACATGTGATGTTAAACCTATTTATTCTCCTAATTAAATTTATTCCATTGTTGTCGTACAAAGTCGTTAAGGGGTTAAAACTTAAGGCGATGAGTTATGGCCCTATGGTGCACATATATATGGAGATCAAGCGCCTCCTACGGGCATATGTGACATGGAACAAAAGATGGTAATAAATAAATGAGCAACATTTTTCTTATAAATAAATAATAATAAAAAAAAAAGGACGAAATTTCAATTTTATTAATAGATTTTCACTTTGTGGCATAAGAATTAAAGTTTTGAATACTGTTTCGGTTAAGGCATTAGAATGAAATATTTTTGTACTGATACCGTTTCGAGATAGTCTATGTATAGATAAATTAATTATATATATATATAAATTATATTTCAAAATAGCATCAATGCAAGTCTTAAAAAGTTGACACACTATTTATAAGATTTAAGAATACTTCTAGCTAAGTTCTCAATCCAACTATTAAAAAATATAATCACATATCTTCATCACGAAAAGATGAGTAAGGATTTGATTTTTAGTCCTCGAGAAAAGTAGATTAAAAAAATTTAAAAAAATAGTCTTCAAATGTGAGAATTTGAGTGAAAATTATGTACGAAAATATATTGAAAATATAAAATTTCAGTCGGCACACTGAAAACCAGCTGGTACACTGAAAACTAGCCGGTATTGACTGAAACGCACCGACATAGCCAGTATTTGATCCGGTACAAAACACCTATCTTCTCTGTGCAGGTTACTGGTCCGGTATGTGAATACCGGCCTGTACGGTACGGTATTCAAAACCTTGATGATGAGAATACTTTTTATAATATAGAACTAAGGGGCAGAGGTTACAAAAGAATTCCAAAACAAAACTCATAAGAAAAGAACTACATTAAACTATATTTTATAGTAATTACAACTCAGTGCCGAAAGTTGGTCAGTACTAAATATTCTAACCTATCAAGAGATAAGATTCTAGTCAAGTTAAGGGAAAGTTGAGCTACCAAAGAAAAAGAGACCTCGTGTCGACCAGCTGTGACACAAGTAGCCAACCCATCAGCAAGCTAGTGATCTATTTGCTTCTCCGTAGACATGTTTTAACTCCATACGCATTTAATCCTGCAATTATATATCTGTCTAGAGTTCGAAATATTGCAATGCAAGGGGGGTTGTTTTGATTCTCGAACCAAGTCACTGCCAGCAAATTAGGAGTCTGTCTCTACGATCAACTCAAAGATCTGAAGTTGGTAACAAATTAGTAGCATGCCAATTTTTAGGGCAGACAACTTGTCATAGACATTAGTTCCATTGCCCAGAAAAAGTGGATCGAGAAACCATAGATGAAAAGTCCATCTACCTCACGTATAGCTCCTCCACATCCAACTACTCCTAGATTCTCTTTGGATGCACCATATATCTATATATACTGAGTGTAAATTTTCCCACTTTTTTTAAAATCAAATGGGCTAACTAGTCAAACCTTGTCACCCTCTTACTGGCATCACTATGTCCAACCATGAGAACCACAGCAAGGCCATACAAGAGAACAGATGCCATGGAGATGGTTAGCTGTGAGACTGGATCTCTTCCCGCAACACATGCTTAAATCACACAAGTCAACTTTACAACCTTTTGATTAAGGTACTGGTAGTATGAATTGTAAATAGCTAGGGGATGGATATTGTAGGTCTCAAAACTGGGTGACAAACAATATAAGTTTGGCCCACATGCTTTTCTTGGGTGAAACTGATCACCAGTTCACTTAATAAGAAAGAGAAATAAATGAACCTCAAGTCAACTGTAATCGAAGCGCGCACAATATTCAATTCTATTGGCAGAAGACGGCCAGAGGCCCCAAGTACTCTCAGAGACTCTCTCTCTATGTTTACGTATAGAATTGTATTACACAGCAACCTCACATTCTTACATATTATTTAAAAATATGTGATTTTATTTTTTTATTTTCATAATTTATATTGAATTAAAATATGAAATATGCGAATAAAAAAATAAAATTATATGCTTTTTAAGTAGTGTGTAAGGTGTGAGACTTATGTCTAAAATTTTTCTTACGTATATATAGAATATACCTTTTTCAGGGCAGGCACACAAAATATATAGGGACATATCACAAAGGGGGTGACAAATAATGTTAATAGGTCATGTTCGTGTCATGTCAGGCTGTCATGTATATTATATGATATGGATCAACCTAAACATGACTTGTTAAGCTTAACAAGTCAGATTTCCAAACTCTAATACGATCCATTAAAATAACGAGTTAACACGATACGATTTGCTTTGATTCATTATAAATTAATTAAAAATATATTGACACGACACGATCCATTTTGGCTATTTATGTAAATGGATTGAATTGACCCAAACAATTCATTTAACCTGATTAACATAATTTCACATAAAAGTTAAAATCACGACATCTCCCAAAAATTTAAAATTAACTACATAAATCTAAAATTACAATCCAAACAATGAAGACTCCAAAATTACAATCCAGAGGAAGTGTAGGAGGCGGTTGTGACTCGTGATAATTACTGACTCATGAATTGAGAACCTAGAGAGAGTGAGGGTTTGAGAGAGAGTTAGGAAATATAAAATAGGGATAGGGTATTTTTATTTTTAGATTTAAAATGATATAATTGTAATTTTGAGTAAAACAATTTAATGGGTCGACTAAATGGGTCACTAATAGGTTAAGCGAGTTGACATGTTAGTGACCCATTAATTAATCGTGTATTAACAGGCCGGTCATCCCATTTTGACCCAAATTCGTTGACATCAATACAAAATCTACGAATTTAACGTTGTGTTGGTATTGAGTTAATGGATTGTGTCATATATATATATATATATATATATATTGCCACCCCTAGATATGTCTGCATTGTAAATATAAGATCTACATTTTGTAGCTTAATTGGCTAAACGAGAAAGGGATTGAAGTGCGAAGGGTGCATAGACACAATTTATACGACACATGCATGGTTTTGTTTTTCATGAAAAAGTTCCTGTCATTACAAATCGACCGAAAGGTCGTTAAAACCCATGACAAGGGAGCTAGCTAGCCCATTCTACCCTTTCCTTTTCGATGTGTGTTGGAAGTTTGTCTCATTCTCAATATTTTTGTCCTATATTCTGTTAGTTCTTGTAACAATTTACTCGGATCCTAGCCTTTGGCTTTCATGAGGTTTAGGTTGGATAACCTATGGCTGGTAAACGTACAAAATAGCATGCATGCATGGACCACCGAAGATTCTATTCTAGCTAGTACTCTGCCATTATTAAGATTTCGGAGTTTTCTTTTGTTTTTTCAATGATGGCCGGGGGAGTTGAAGGAGATAGAATAATTGAGTGTAGCCACTGCCCGCCGTTCCTTCTTGGTGGATCACGCTTAAGTCTCTTGATGGTTTCTCCTTCCAGCAAAAGCTATTTTGAATATTAATATAATGGAAATCATTATTTGTTGTAAAAGTTTAAGATAATAAAAAGATATTGTAGATTTAAATATGGTAGAGTATCGAATCAGGTTTCGAATTCAATACGATCTCCTCTAATATCATATTATGAAATCACTACTTATTTTAAAAACTTAAACTGATGGGAAGATGTATATTTAATTATTTGTATTATATATTAATCTTAACACATACATATATAGCAGTACTAGATCTGCATAAAAGTTGAAAAAAAAAACATAATTAAATTGTTAAGAAAATAATATAAATAATTAAATCTACTTGTTCTCATCAACTCAAATGTCTTTTAGGACATTTGATGTTTTCACCCGATATCAAAGCAGAGATTCTAAGTTTGAACCACGATTCTACATTCTACCTTATTTAATTAAATATGTCTCTCTACACTCTTCTCATCTGTTTAAATTTTTAAGACAAGTGATGATTTTCCATAAACAAAATGCGCATGATGCACACCATAAAAATCATTTCACCTCAAATTTTCATCCAACATCTCTCCTTTCACTTTGATCACGCTTGTAGTAATTATTTTGAGTTCAAAATGCACACTATATAATTAAGGACGAGAACTAGAATGTTCTACTTATAAATTCTGATCTATATCGATCTACTTTGCATGGCCGGCTCCCTATCAATCTGGCAGCGCGCCATGTACATGATTTTGTGAGTTCCGTGCAAATTGGAACTGCAAAGTACATGATAAGTTTGTACAGCTAGAAAAATAGTCGTGAATTCTCACCCCAACTCCCACTTTCAACTACACCCACAAAACAAGAAAAGCTATCATTGTGAAATGGAAATCCCAGTTCTCTACCTGTCAGCAAAAAACAAATGATTATAGAATAATGCTGTGCGTCCCGATTAATGCTACCGAAAAAATCTTTCGGGCTACAACCTCGGTGGGTGTAGCACAATCCATGACTATAAGAGACAAATCGTGTTTGGTGGATGATTATGATGGTACACTAGATATATCAATATTGTTCATGTACATGATTTGTATCGATTCCACATATTCATGGTAATTGCTTCTTGGACGTTATACTAACAGCTTATACAGCTAGCTACGGTCCCATTATATATGCAATCAACATCAACACCACGTACGCCCATCTGGCCAACGGATCATGAATAGATCGATCGAGCAAATTATCTCTCTTTAATTCTTACATAATTTACTCTCCGGTTCACTCATAAATCAAATCTAGTACCGTGTTGTGTTGTCCTATAAGTTTGGTTTGAGTGGGGGAGGCCGTAATGATACCCCCAATCTCTCTCTCTCTCTTTTTGTTTATTCTATCCCTTGATCCCTTTGTGTGTATCACTCCGGACATATCAACCGCTGATTGGATAAGTAGATCACCCCAAAGAAACCTTGTGTACATTAGAATTAATTACACCCGCCAAATTCAAATTGGCCGGAGAAGAAAAATATGAACGTACGACGTTGCAACTTATATATCTTATATTATGGTAATATTATTATAGAGGTAAGGAGACAATGGGAGAGAGAAGATCATTAATTTGGATGATCTGAAATTATATATGTAGTAATTAAGGCGCTGTTCGTCATACGGGCTGTCAACTGTATAAAGAACAGATCGACTTATTCCTCTTTTTTTATCATTTTTCAGATAAACAAAAGTCGATCGACCAAAAAAAAATTTACATTGGTTTCACAAAAATTCTTAAATCTGTGGTGGATATATATTTGTAGTTTGCAATCTACAATGGTTGCATCAGCAAATGCCAAAGACGAGGATCACCATGCATATATATCAGGCTAGCTAGCGCAAACATCGAGGCCGATTACTCAGAGCCTCAGCCTTCCCAATAAACCCACATCTTTTAATTGACTTAGAGCATTCGCAATAGCCTAATCAAATGTCAATTCAAGTCCATAATTTGACTATATTTATCAAAAAGCTTCTATATTGGACTAGTCAATGGTCCAAAACTCAACGTATGAGCTACAGTAATTCTTGGATGATCTCCAAAATTGGCAAGCTATTGTTCACGCTTCACACTGGATCAGAGTATTTTATTATTTCATCAACCTTCCCGTCTCTCTTTTCCTCGTTCTATTCTCTTTCTTCAACCCGAAAGCCACCCAAACATACCTGCCTCGCTCTTCTTCAACCCGCAAGCGTCCCCTTCTCTTCAGCGGTCGTTTGCATTGTCGTCGTCTTCTAGGCCAAACGAATTCATGCATACAATAGGAGTCATTGACCATATCAGCACCTCACCTTTGCAGCTCAGATTTGGGTTTCTAGCTTTCGATGGAACACAAAACGACGAAAATGTGAGAATTGGACTATGATCCTTCTTATAGCGATGGTAATCTTTTCACCATCAGGTCCCTATTTCTTTTTCTTTCTTTTTGTTTTGTTTTTTTTCTTTTTTTTTCTTGAATTTCTCAATTAGTTTATATATATTGATTTTTTTTCCATTTTCTATGATGTTTTCGTTTCTGATTTTTTCTTTACAAAATTATATAGCTGATCATGATCATGAGGAGATTAAGTGTATTTTTTTTATTTTTTCCTAGAATTTTAATAGGTGCGAATTACAGTTGTAAATGATAACTGAAGAAAGCAGCCGCCGGGGGACCAAAAGAAATAAGGAACAATTGCGATGGATTTTTGACCTCTTATATTTAGATAGATGGTGACCATCAAAATGGTCAATTTTCCACTCTACGTATGAAATTCAATTTCCCGTTAATAGCCAAAAGAGAGAATTGGAATCATTGATCTCTCTTTTGCATTTTTTTAGTACCATATATTCTTGAGACTTGATAGTGAAGCTAGATTTGTTCATTTTCTCCAAGTTGGAAACAAAATTATGACATTAAAGTCTAACAGACAAGCGATCGACAGGGCTGGATGCTTACATCGCGCGATCGACCTCATGAGTTTTACCAATAATCCGAATTAAAGCTGCAAATAATTTTTGCATTTTGAAACTTAGCGAGGATAATCAAATTGTTAATTTACTTTCAGACTGCCCACGAATCTCTGCATTCATACAAGATTAAAACCAGCCTGCAATTAGCTCTCAACATGAATATTGTTCCACTTCATAATTACCATCGAGCCAATAAATATATATATATATATATATATATATATATATATATATATATCTAGAATAGTGATATTCATATATATAATTATTTTACAATTTAGAAAATAATAAATTAATGTGATAATGTAATTTCACAAAACTATTATAAATTTCTTTAATTTGAATTTTAGATTTTACATAACTGTTTTTTATTTAAAATTAAATTATAAAAAATATTGCACGCATATCATTGCTCGTAAAAATAATTTATTTTTGTTATTTTATCGAGATCCATTTTATACAAGTCAGATCAGGATTTCCCACCACGAACGGGTACGCAAAGTCTAGGAAACGATTTTTTTTTTATTTTTTTTTTTAATTTATGGAAAGTAAAACACAATTAGGAGATGCTCGGAGAAATACGTAAAAAATAATAAAATAGTTTGTGAATAATAGTAAAATAGTTTGAGTTATATTATTTTATAGAATTTTAAAAAATGAGAGAGAAAAAATTGAATAAAAATATTATAAATTTAAAATATTGTTAGAATATAATTTTTTAATATTATATTTATTTTAAAATTTAAAAAAATTAAATTTTTTTTTATATTTTATTTAAAATTTTAAAAAAATTATAATAATTAATTTAAAAATATTTGTGATTGAGTGATAGTACTTGATAAGGAAATGATATAGAAAGAGATGAAAAATATTATCCCCTTAGAGTATTATCTTAGCGCTTTGACCATTCTAAAAGCCATTCACGAAATCGAGAAAATATAGGATCTTGATGAAAAATGATATTTACATTAGTGGAATACATAAGTATCATGTAATTTTTTAAAAAAAAAATTAATAAATATAGAACTTATATAAAGAAAAAAGGTTAATTTTTTAAAGAAAATACTCTAACCACAAATGAATTATATAAAAATAATCTTATAAATTGATGTGATTTGATATGGTTCGTTAGATTATAAATTATTTTTATTATAAAATAGATATAACGGATTAGATAAAACTACATCAATTTATTGGATACTTTTGTGTAATTTATTTGTAAATGTAGTAGTATTTATTTTTTAATTATAGATCGGTCTACTACTTTTTAAAATGATTATGTAATATTTATTCATTCTACGACTGTATGTAACATTACTCTTTAAAATTTCGGAGGAAGAAATTCAGAAAGCTCCGGCTCGATCGTGACATGCGCCGCACCTGGCATGGGTTTGTTCTTCATGTGCGTTCCATATAATTTTCCAGTAAAGAAAACAAAGTTGTCCATGATCATGCTCTTCATATTGTACTTTATCTACTATTAATTAATTAATTGGTTCTTTATAAAGCCATATCCATTTTTTTATACATTAGCTAGCTAGAATGCTTGTTGGTCTAGCAGCAGCTTGCATTTAAACTATTACTTTTATACTATTACTTTCAGCATAATCTGCTATATATTTTATTTATTCCCCTTTTTATCTGCACTCAAATGGAGTAATATTTTACGTCGACCAATATTATTGTACGCATTAATAATATTGCATGGAGATTGAATTGCGTGTTGAAATATGATATTCTAGTCAAGTAGGAATTATATATGCTGAGTTTAAAGGTTTTAGAATCTTAAGATGGTAGTAAACATCCTGCTTTTCAAATAAATTTATTTTATTTGTAAATCAGTGATAATTAAAACGTATAATATCTTACACATCACTTGTATAATAAAATTTTATATTTTTTTTAAAAATCAAACTATATCGTATAAACGTGATTTTATTGTATATGTTATCCACGCAGTTGGAACAAGAGTGTCCAATATAAATAATTGATTTTATAATTATTTAGAATTGCGGGGCTACTGTAGTGATGTTTTATATATGGAAAATGATATAGCCACGGCTGGTGGCTCCCGCTAGGAGTCACTGCTGACTCTATTATGTATTTTTTTATGTATTTTTTTTTTACAGTTATTTTTATATAAATTTTTTTAACAATTTTAAATATTTAAAAAAAAATTATAATATTATTAAAAAATACTTCCTTAATCATGAAGTAAAAAAAAATTATTTCTTTATTTTACTTCGTGGTTAAGGAAGTGTTTTTTAATAATATTATAAATTTATTTTATTTTTTTAAAATATTAAAAAGTATTAAAAAATCTTTATAAAAAATAACTGTAAAAAAAATACATTAAAAAACACATGCTAGAGCCAACGATGACTCACAGCGGAAGCCACCAGCAGTGGCTATAGCAGTACTCTTTATAAATTTGTGGGTCTCATTTTCGTCGCCAATAATGCTGTTTAGTCACTGTTCGACAGGTGCGTTCAATATGTTCTTAAACTACAATATATATATATATATATATGAATAAATATAGATAGAAGTTATTATTAAGATCATCTATTTTGTACACATGATGTGATATCATGTAGATCACATATGATGTGACATCATGTAGATTACACATCTCCCCAAGTGAGTGTTGGGAATAATCAATTAGAAGCAGTTACACAATAAGTACAAAGTGTATACTGTTATAATAGCTTCTCTCTAATATTACTATATATATATATATATAATATTTGCATTCGTGTATTGTGGAAATACCTTCTAATTTTTTAAAAAAAATAAATAAATATGAGATTTATTAAAAAAAATTAATTTTATTATAAATTTTATTTTATTTTTAAATGATTACGTATAAGAAACATTAAGAGCCTCACTCCTCTCCTCTGAATAAAAGATAAAAAAGAGTGTCAATATCCAAGCGTCCGACTCATTAAGTTATTAAAATCCACGAACTCACATGTTTACATCCTCTCCTTTCAGACCCCCACAAAATCACTAATGTTTGTCTATATGTTGAAATTAAAGGACTAACCAATGAAAAGGGAACAAATT
Organism: Juglans regia; assembly: GCF_001411555.2. NCBI lineage: Eukaryota > Viridiplantae > Streptophyta > Magnoliopsida > Fagales > Juglandaceae > Juglans > Juglans regia. Next base: position 8,153,703 of record NC_049903.1, read on the forward strand.
AGCATTTTCGAAATTATAAAAACTATTTATTTATGTAGAGCATGAGGAGTATAGGAAATTACTACCCTGCATGCCCTCCATCCATCACACCACGAAAATAAATATTCAATTCAATTCCCACTGTTTATGGCTCTGTAGATACTCCCACACAATATCATTCTCTCCTCTCTTTCTAAGCCCAACCTCGTTTACTTCTTCAACAAAATTTAACTTAACTCCCGGTGTCTTTTTGATCTATTCCTTTTCTCTGTTCCTCTAATCCTCCGCCTCCCGAAAATTGTCTTCACCATCAGACAAAGAGCGAACTTGTTACAGGTCAGTTCATCATCGACCGCTTTTCTCATGAAAAATTCATACTACTGTTCTTTTTGTTTTAATGAACGTGGAATGTGATTTGTTTCTTATTTCTAACAGATTCGGGAAGAAGAACGAAGAAGAAGAAAGCTTGCCTCTCTTCTAGTCTTTCTCGGATAAGGGGTTATCATTTCCAACCAACCAATCGGAGCAGTTGAACAAGAACAAGAAGGATAAAAAAAAAAAAAGAGGTTGGTTTATAGTTTCTTTCTTATCGTTAACGAGACTTGTTCCATTGGGTATTTGTTTGTTTGTCAAAGTGTTGACTTTTTACTTTTCTCTTTTTTCTTCCAATCAGGTGGTAAACAGGGTTTTCTCCTTTCGTTACGCCACGGTGACGCTGTATATTACTCTCGTCTAGACCCCTCTCTCTGCCTTTTGTTGCCTGCGACTCTCTCTTCCTAGAAAGTGACGAAAATGGCGGACAATCCAAAGTTGGTGAGCTTCAGTTTTCGGGTTTCTTTTATTATTATTATTATTATTATTATTATTGAAAAGGAATAACAAAAATTTTCATAACCTTTTTCTTTCTCCATAACTATTTCATTGGGCTTTGCATCTTTTCTTCATTTCTTCGTCAATTGCCTGATTCACGTACGTTTCATCTCTCTCTCTCGGGGCATGTTTTTTTTTGGGTTCTTGGTTCCTGTTGTTCTCAGGATATGGCTGATTCTTTGATAGGTGGTCTGTGGCTTAGAAGAGAATATGGGTAGGCAGGAAATCTCGGTTTCCGATCATATAACCGGATTTCAGTACTCGGCCGATCAATCCGATAGCTTTGTTATTGACATGGAGAGCTTATCTCCTGGCGCTAATAAAGAAATTACTGCAAATTCAAGAATTACTGTAAGGTTTTCCTCTTTTTGTATCTTTTTTCAACGGTTCTGATTTTTTTCCCCTCAATATATATATATCTTTTGAATTTCCGGCCCATTCATTTTTTAATTTTTAATTTCTCAATTATTGTTGACATTATTGAAATGGAGGAAACAGACATGTCTGAGATAGCACGTTAGCATTTTTCTGCAATGGTAGAAATGGGATAATATCTATCTAAAGCATTACTCTCTGCCGAACATTTCCAATGTACCCTCTTTCCCTCTTCTTTGCCCTGTTTTGACATATTCTTATGGATGGAAAAGTTGCAGAGAAGCCTTTCAAGAAAAGGGTCTCAGCGTGCTGGCGAGAAAAAGATCATTCCGATTACGACTGCCGCTGCTGCTGATAGAGATCCTGTTCTTGCTACATCCTCACCCAGAGGTACCATTTCGAAATTATAAACTCACCTTTACAGCCATTAATTTTTTGCCTTGTTTTCAAACTTTCTGGTATTTTCATCATCATTACTTAATATTAAGATCAAGTAGTTTGATGAATTTGGTTTGTCCAGTTCCATATTATTTGTTTTCAAAATAATAATATATCACTGCTCGTTCCCAACCTCTACCAGCCTCACACTGGGGTGGGTGACTCACACGTAGTTCATGTCTATTGGATGCATTATCAACTTATTATTTTATCATCATCATTAGTGATTATTATCATTATTATTATTGAATTACATTATTTTTTTTCCTTTTTCTTTTTGTGGGTGTGGGGAAGGGGACATGAATCGCCTTGGTACAGAGAATTATGGTGGGTTTGCTCTACATCTGCTGAGTTCTTACCTGCCTTTAAGCGTATTGGGGATACAACTAATCAATTAGGGTGGAATTAACATATGGGAAGGGTGAGATTTCTTAGATTTATAAGTGAGTTCGAAGTCTCTAGCTTCCACATTCAATTTGAAGCAAAATCACCTTTGAATGAAATGATTACAGGGTCCACATAGCAATTAAGTAGATTACACTTGTGAGAGCTGATATATTACCTGACTGCTGGATCACAATGCCCTGTACATCTAATGAGTTTTGGACCAAGGTGCATTTTTTGTTTCTTTCTCTTTCTTCAGTTTGGTAGAAACATAGATGACATATATGTATGCATACATATATCCTTGAGGCATGTGCAATTGCATTATTGGGATTTAGGTGGTGAAGATCTTATTGGCTAACACATTATATATGCATATATATTGGGTATGGAACTTATTAATCTGCAGCTGCTATGGTAGGGTCTACCACGCCTGAAAAGTCCATGGCAGTAGGGACCATTGATAATCCTAGCAGCCCACAACTTCATCATCAGATTACCATCACTACTGGAAACAACATCAACACTCCCACCGAAAGCAGATGCATTTCCAGGAGAAATAGTTTCAGGCGCTCTCCATGGGTCCTTGATCCTAAGAAGATTCTTTTCCTCTTTGCCACCTTGTAAGTCTACTATTTCCGCAGCTCTCTACAGAGACTTTAATCTCTTATCTCCCCACTTAAGGGTTTTTCTTAGAATTTTATTCATTGGTGACAGGTCAAGCATGGGAACAATCTTATTGATATACTTTACTCTATCAATTGCCAAGCTCAATGCAAAAGAAGATGGTCTAGATTGGCAGCACTGACTGCGGGCACAGCCTTGAAAGTGAGATAGTGGCCAGCCAAAATCAGGGTCAGAAACAGAAGAAATGTAAGCAGTCCCTAGTGGGGTTCCAGTTTGGAAATTGGAGTATGGGCTTGTTTTGATGGCGTTTTGAAACAAAATACAGAACACAAAGAAGGGAAAAGATGTTAAAATAAGACTCCAGAAGTTAACAATCCGAAACTAATAGGCATCACAGGCTTGAAGATTCTTCTAAGCTTTTCTCCGGGAGGTTAAGAAATTTACAGATGAAGACAACGACAGACTGCACGGAGACAGAGAAAAAGAATATTGTTTTTAACATGATGGTAGAGATTAAAACAGATGAGTTTTTCTTTTGTAAACTTGCTTGTACTTGCCGTTTCTGCACAGCCTAGTGGAGGATCAGAAAGTTACTTTTTGCTCTCTTTTCTGTTCCTTTTCCCTACCCAATACCTTCAATTTTGTTTGTTCTTTCGGCACTCCAACTTGAACAGGCCTTTTTGGTTGTATGTGGCATTCATGTGAGTTGGCAAACCGGCAAAAGGACGAAAACAACTACTAGATGATCTGCAAGAAATGAAGTAATGCTAAGTGTGCGTGCACGCACGCATGCGCACTTGAATCTTTTACTTCTCTTAGAAATATGGGAGGGAGAGTGAAATTCTTTTCTAGCACTTAATAGACTAAAATTTTGGAAGACATGATTGAAATTCATCAAATCCCCAACCCATTACACTATCTGTGGGTAATTCTTAAGTATTAGGAAGCAGAATGAAGTCATGCTTCTTAAGAGCTTCTACTCTGCTCGAGCTGAAAACCTTTCGGACATCTCCATCTGGGTGAAGTTAGGCAAAAAGTTTAACATACAGTGTATAACCAAATTATTGGCTAAAAGCAAGCATAAGTCATCGGGCAAGTACAAGTAACAAGATATACTTGTCACGACATGTGGACATGCATGTTTAACCATTTATAAGTACAGCATGCACAGAAATTTCCAATTTTCCCCCAAACCCACAAAAGTTATGACTGAACCGGGCAACAGTTGGCAACAAAACTATTGTACAGAAGCCTTGAACAAGTAATTGTTGGGATTATGTGGAGCCTGATTTGAGCTGAGAAGAAGTCAAGTCAAAAGTTCGTTCGACTCTCGCTCGACATGGCGCTAAAGCGAAACCTAAGCAGAAAGTTCGCTCGAGGTGCGCTCAATGGTTGGCTTGAGCGAATGTTGGACAGAAAGTTCGCTCGCGGTGTGCGCGACAATGGGTTCGAGCAAACCTTAACCCCAAGAGTTTGCTCAATTGTCGTTTGATCGACCACTCTAGCTAACATCAAGCAGAGAGTTCACTAGAAACATACTCAACATGCCACTTGAGCGAATAACCCAAAAAGTTGTCACCTTAGGATTTTCTCACCATTTGCTATATGTATGTAATGTTATTTTACAAAAGAGTGGTGCTACTATGTCGCTCATATCTGCCCGCTACAAGTTACTGATAGGCCAAAATCAGCTTTTCATTTTTTTCAATTTTTTTATTCATTTTTTTTATCATTTTAAAACATTTTTAAAAAAATATATAAAAAAAATATCAATACACTAATAATCACTTCTTTAACTATTAAGTAAAGAAAAACAAAATTAAAAAAGGAATAAAAAAATGAGGCGTCAAAATAATTGTGTCAAAGTAGCATTATTCTTTACAAAAATATAATAGATTGAAGAACAAAGGCACAAACAGCAATTTGAGAGAAAAACATTAAGAGAGAAAGATGGTTGAGATTGTGAGTAGAGAAACGCTATTGTAACTCTTTGTGTATTTGTAAATCTCTTTTGAATAAAACTTCCTACCACTTCGTGGACGTAAGCACGTTGCCGCTCCATATATAGTACGCAGTATTATAATATAGTTCATGGTGTCGATCCACAGGGAATTGGAAGAAACATAACAAGACGCAAGCTTAAAAGGAAAGATTAAATTACAATATGATAAGAAGTTGAAACTTTTACCGTAATTAAAATGAGATTAGGGCATGGATAAGAAGACAAGTAAAGCTTTGGGCTTCCATCAACCGGATTTAATACTCTGACTTTTTCAATCCAAACAATATACACAATTAAGAATTATAGCACCAAATTTCTAATTGGAAGATATGACATTATATTCATCTATTTTCTCAAATTTAATTCTAGAATCTATCATCCCTTTACAAACCACGATTTTCATATATAAAAATGACTATCAGATCTAAAGACAACCTTATGTTCATAAACAATAGTGTAGCAGAAGATCACATCAATGGTATAAAAAGTTTATTTAAGTCACAATCATATATTCATAATCATATAGTTCAACAAAATCAAGCTATAGCAAAATTTAATATAATTGTCTCAAACTTATAATATACAAAACAAATGGAGAATTGAATCCTAGAATCTTAAACAATAAAGCTTAACATATGAATTTAAATAAAGTCAAACTATTTTCACTAATCAATTTTCACCCTAGACTTTACCCAAGATTTAGTGGTAAGCTTGTTAATTAGCATTTTAAAGTCTTCTTGACAAGTTTGTGTCCACTCAAACGCGGCATCTTTAGCTAGGAGGTCACATAGTGGTCTAGATATGGTGGAACAATTATGTATAAACCTCCTATAAAAGCCAGCATGACCAAAAAAGGTTCTCACATCCTTTGTGCTAGGTGTAAGCAATATAGAGATTAATTCAATCTTAAATTGATCAACCTCTATCCTCCTAGAAGAAATAATATGCCCTAAGACAATACATGAAGATACCATAAAGTGGCATTTTTTTCCAATTCAAAACTAATTTTTTCTCCTCACAGCGAGTAAACACTATCTCTAAATTCAATAAACATGCATCAAAAGAATATCCAAAAACAGCCAAGTCATCCATAAAAACTTTCATGCAATTTTCAACCATGTCACTAAAAATGTTCATCATGCAACGTTGAAAAATAGCAGGTGCATTACATAATCTAAATGGCATTCTACGAAAAGTATAAGTACCTAAAGGACAAGTGAAAATGGTTTTAACCTGATCTTCTAATGCAATTTCAATTTGATAATAACCAAAATAACCATTCAAAAAACAATAAAAAGGATGACCAGCCACACGCTCAAGAATTTGATTAATAAAAGGGAAAGGAAAATGGTTTTTTCGGGTGGTAGCATTCAATTTTTTGTAATCAATACACATCCACCACCCAGTCACTAGTTTTGTAGGGGCTAATTCTCTCAGGTCATTCTTTACCATAGTAATACCTGACTTTTTAGGAACAATATGTGTAGAACTTACCTATTTACTATCAGCAATAGGATATATGATTCATGCATCTAATAGTTTCAACACTTCATTCTTCACTACTACTGTTATAGTAGAATTAAGCCTATGCTGAGAGTCTACGAGAGCTAGTTCCTTCCTCCAAATTAATTTTATGAAAACAGACCTGGAGACTGGAGACTAACACATTTTATATCAGCAATGCTCCAACCTAAGACTGACTTATACTCACTTAGGGTCTGAATTAATTTCTCATCTTGAGACTCAGACAATTCAAATGAGATAATAACAGGAAAAATATCACCTAGCCAAGGAAAGCATGCTTTAAACCCTTAAGCAGAAGCTTCAATTCAGTTTTGGGTGCTTCCACACTTGAAGGAATTTGTTTTTCACTTTTCTTAGACAACTTCTCAAACTTCAGTTGCCATGCCCGAGTGCCATAATCCTGAATTCTATAAAAAATAACACAAATATCAACTACATCAGATGGATCATTGATAGAATCAAACTCAGAATTAACAAGAAAATACTCAAGAGGATCAAAATCATAACCTGTGAAACTCCCATATCCATGAGTGAGTTAATCATGTATGTCTGGTGACTCTCGTCATCCTTTATTGGTTGTTTTTCAATATGGAAAATATTCACCTCAAAAGATACCCAAAAGAGACTTTCTATAGACCAGTCTTATAATTAATAAGAGCATTAGCAGTAGCGATGAAAGGTCTACCTAAAATTAAGGAGATTTTAGAATTATAGTCAACAATAGAACTAGTATCAAGGATTAAGAAATCAACAGGGTAGTAAAACTTGTTAATTTGGATAAAAACATCATCAACTATTCCTCTCGATTTCTTAACTGAACGGTCAGCCAATTGAAGCACAATAGAAGTAGGCTTAATTTCACCCAAACTAAGCTTCAAATAAATGGAATAAGCATTAGATTCACGCTAGCTCTTAAATCTAACAAAACTTGCCCAAATTCATGATTTCCAATGCTGCATGCAATGGTTGGACAACCAAGATCCTTGTACTTGGGAGAAATCCGCTGCTCAATTAGAGCACTAACTTGCTCTGTTAGGAACGTTGTTTTCTTCACATGGTGCTTCCTCTTAACTATACATAAATCCATAAGAACTTTTGCATAAGTAGGAACTTGTTTAATCACATGCAAAAGAGGAAGATTGATTTTTACCTGCCTTAGATTCTCTAGGATTTCATTGTGATATATAGTTCGCTTGCTTGATTTTAAAACTTGAGTGAATGGTACCTTAACAGGACTCTTCGTCACCTTAGGTTCTTTGGGCAACTCGGTATCACTTCTATCTTGATCATTTTCCACATCCTCTTATATGTTCGTTGTTGGGGTGTGTAATGACTTACCACTTCGTGTCACAATGGCATTCACATCCTTCAAATTCTCTTACACCATGTATTGACCATGGGATGTGGACTAAGCTTGAGAATGGAACTTACATTGCTCATTCACACTCAAGGAGCTCATCAATTTGGACACTTGACTCTTTATATTCTTGTTTTCTTCAACAACCTACGTAATCAAAAATTCAAAATTTTGGTTAATCTTACATTGTACCTCAATAAAAGCATGCAAAGTGTATTCTAAAGGACTCCTAGAAAATGAAGGTGCATGATATGGTGCAGGATGTGATCTAGGGGATTGTGCAGGCGGCTGGTTTTCAGACTTCCAGTTAAAATTTGGGTGATTGCGCCATCTCGGATTATAGGTATCAGAGAAATGTGTAAAAGACTTCTTGTACATACCTAAGGCATTACATTGTTCATCATATATCCCTCTCATCTCTACAAATGTGGGGCACTCTTGAGTTAGGTGATCTACCCCACCACACACAAAACATGGTCCAGAAGATTCTACATGATTAGCCACGTGTGTTGGCTTTAAGTCCTTAGTCTTTAACACCTCTACCTCCCTAATGAGCATCTCAACCTTAGCTTTTAGGTTATCATCTTCCCTAAGATGGTAAATTCCACCACCATTTGGGTTTCCTGCAGGTCGTGACTTATTTGTGCTCTCAGTAGCACTAGATTCAGTCCAAGTGTGAGTTTTTTCAGCAAACTCATATAGATATTCTATGGTCTCATCAGGATCTTTCTGTAAGAACTCACCATTACACATCATCTCCACAAATTTGCGCTCTCTAGGTGTAAGTCCCTCATAAAAATAGCTCACTAAGCGCCAATTCTCATACCCATGATGAGGACACATACTCAACAATTCATTAAATCTCTCCCAAGACTAATACAAAGTCTCACTTCCTTTTATACAAATGTGGAGATTTGTCATTTTAAAGCGTTCGTCTTATGTTGGAAAAAATATTTATAAAAGAAGACCTAAGGCATCTCATTCCATGACCTAATAGATCGTGATCTCAACGAGTATAGCCAATTCTTAGCTCTATCCTTCAAAGAAAAAGGAAAGAACTTAAGTCTCACAATGTCATCAGTTGTATTTTGACTATGAAAAATCGCAACTATATCCTCAAACTTCCTAATGTGCACATATGAATTTTCATTTTCCAAACCATGAAAAGTATGGAGTAACTGTATTATCCCTGTTTTAAAATCCAGTTGGTGAGTATTAGCTGGAAACATGATGCATGATGGGGTGGCTATGCATGTAGGGTGAAGGTAATCCTGAAGAGTTCTAGTGGATTGATCTTTGTATTCACTCATTTCTTTGGAACTAGATGGATTGTCAAATAAATTATTTAAAAAGTTTGATTATGACTCCGGCATAGACCTACAAGCAAATCTACTCAAAGAAACTTTATATTTGTGCATGCAAGGTAACAAAATACTAAAAACATAAAAATACTATAAAAAGAAAGAAGAAAAAAAATAATGCAGCAAGCTAAAAAAAGGAACGAAGTTACCGCCTTTACAAACTGCTGAAAAGAAAAACTATCTAGCAATTCTTCTACCGTCTCCCCGGCAACAGTGTCAAAATTTGATTACGCTCAAACTAGTACGCGGTATTATAGTATAATTTAGGGTGTCGATCTATAGGGAGTCGGAAGAAATACAACAAGACACAAGGCTAAAAGAAAAGCTAAAATTACAATATGACAAGAATTTAAAAATTCTACCGTAATTAAAATGAGATTAGGGTATGGATAAGATGGCAAGTAAAGCTTTGGGCTTCTATCAACCGGATTCAATACTCTAACTTTTTCAATCCAAACGATATACACAATTAAGAATTATAGCACTAAATTCCTAATTTGAAGATATGACATTATATTCATCTACTTTCTCAAATTTAATTCTAGAATCTATTCTCTATTTACAAACCACGGTTTTCATATATAAAAATGAATATCATGTCTAAAGACGACCCTATGTTCATAAACAATAGTGCAGCAGAAAATCACATCAATGGTATAAAAAGTTTGTTTAAGTCACAATCATATTTTTATAATCCTATAGCTCAACAAAATCAAACCATAGCAAGATTTAATATTATTATCTCAAACTTATAATATCCAAAACAAATGGAGAATTGAATCCTAGCTAGAATGTTAAACAATAAAACTTAATATATGAATTGAAATAAAGTTAAAGTATTTTCACCAATTAATTTTCACCCTAGACTTTATCCAAGATTTAGTTCTTCCATGGAGAACCAAAAATAAATAAAAATAGTATTTTTCTTATTTCTTCAAAGTTGAGCCGTCTCCCTTCTAAAACTTTCAGAATTTCGTGCTAATGATATGCTTATATAGGATAGGAAATAAACCCTAATGACTTCATGATTCCTACATAAAAAGTGATCTAAATTTTAGAACTCATCCTGGCAGCCACATACACGCTTCAGGAGTTCAAATTTTAAAATCCTTATTAGAGACCAATTTGTTGCCCTTTGATAAAGTTTTTCAACGCATCAAAAATTGCATTAATTAATCCAATATATGAGTGGAAAGTTATGATCAAAATACTAAAATATATCCAGACTGTCTCTTAGCGCGTTTTGGATGATCCCTCAAATCCTATCATTATCCTTATTCGAAGAGTCCTACACTCGTTGAAAGTTATTAGATTGTTCCAATGTCTTACTCACTTGAAAGTCCTCATTTAAATTTGATTGGGTTTTGACTTACTCTTTTATAAACTCTAAAATTAAATATATATAAAAATCTACTTATGAGTATCTTAAAGTAAATAAAAACACAATTAAAAAATATACATTAATTTCTATGATTTTTATTCACATTTTAATATTTTAATCCAATAATAAAATATTTAGAATGTATTTTTATACACTCATCAGTATCTGTAACTTAATTTTCTGGTTACTTAACAAATAAATAAATAAAAACTTATTTTTTCTGGATATTTCAATACAATCGCTAAAGTTTCACTTCTGAAATTGCATAAAGTGACAATATAGAAAATTCGATTGGAAGAGAATGCCAGTACTACAAGTACTTCTGAAATTTCAAGAAGTAACAACGACCAGTACTGCATGCAGTTTATTTCATTTTCAATGCCCTCATGACTTGTCGCCTTTTTATTGATGAACATTCCAAACTCTTACATTAATGATATTAGATCGAAGACAATACGAAATCCAAATACTAGAATATTAATTGAAGTACGATTTCTTACGCGCGTACGGCCAATTGCTGGCCAGACAGGATTTTGTGCCAAAATCCCACCAGAAAGCTCCAGATTCGATTCTTTCTGCCAGCACCTAATTAATTCTTTGGGTACTCCTCCTCGAATTAGAGACTTTTCGGCAATTCGACAACCAATATTAGGCACATTTGTCATTTTGTATCTAATTAATTTTCTGTGCCATATAAATTGATAAGGGTGTCTTCCCATCCCGACGTTCATGAGTACGAGAGACACTAGTCATGAGAGCAATCATGTTAGCTTTGTACAGATCTTGAGGGCAGCGCCCCATCATATATGCATCCTGCAGCTTGATGCGTGCATATGGTGAACTGATCTATTGCTTCACTCCGCCGAACGAAGGTACTATATATACCTCAGAAAGGGAAAATTCCTGCCAGAAATTGAAGTACTCGTAGACCAGAACATGTGTGCATGTTGAATAAATTGTATTAATTCTCTCTCGTGCTATGGAGATCGAAGGTCATCACCCAAAGTTCTACCCAAGAAGGATCCTGCTGTTTTTCCCGTGAACCGACCACCAATTAATATTCTATTTCTATAGCACCTTGCACAAAGCCAGTACGAGTCACAAAACTTTAGACAATACAATCGGGTAACTGTATCAAAAAAATACAATTTTTACCGGATTGAGAACTTAGGCAGTACTCCTGGTTTAATTCTAACTCGGAGATCATCCCTTTGGAAGATATATATTTTCCATTGTGTAACTTAGTTATATGAAAGAGTGCTATTGTTCAATGAACTGATGATCAAGATCATGTTCAGAATGCTGAATGTGATATTCAAAACCCCACCAAAAAGTTTCGGATCGATGCGGAATCTAATTTTTTGGTGATGGCGCCTTTCGATCGGCATGCAAATGGAAGACATGCTAGCTGTAAGATTGGATTGATCGAGCTGCCTAAATTCCTTTCTTTACTCTCTTTTTGATCAAGGATGTTCTGCTTGTTTTGAGAGATCAGGAGCTTATAAGACTTGGCCAGCTTGCAAAAGTGGGAGTTTTCACCACATAATAAGATATTATGCATTGATATAATGACAAATAATATAATGTTGAGTGATATACGAAAGAAACATTTGCCTGGCCTACTTATAATTTCTAACGCACTTATTACGTTGCATGGAAATTTTATAGAACAGACTATATATATAAATATATATATATATATTAATTTTTCGTGCTCTATATACTTAGGCTGATCCGTATCATCTTTCGCAGGCCGGACAGATCGATCGGGTGCTCATGATTTTAATTTTAACTCCATGTCAGAGCATGTTAATTATAATGGAATATATATAATAATTAGCATTTATATTTTATTCACGGAACTAATGGCATATATTAACTCAATTGGATTTTGAGCTGATTTATGGAATGAAAGGAATGGCTATATATATTTATTGGGAGAAACCACAGTCGGAAGTAGTCATTTTTGCATATTCTACGTAATATCATTTAAATCACACATCTCTCTAATTCAAAATTATTACCGTTATAAGAAAGAGAGCAAAGATGAGAGAGAGATGATAAGAGAGAGAGATCGAGATGAGAGAGAGACAAGAAAGAGAGAGCAGGCGAGAGAGACGATGAGATAGATTTGATGAGAGAGTCGAGAAAAGAGAAAAAGTCAGAAAGAGAGAGCCGTTAATGAGAGAGAGATAGAGAGTTGACAAGAAAGAGGCTGGAGAGAGATTATGAGAGAGAGAGGGGTAGAAGCTGTCTATACGTTTTGCACAAAAAAAAAATCAGAAGTAACCACATAGTATGTGTAATGTATAGATAATTACAGTGACTATTATGTAGCAATACTCATATAAATATTTATATATATTTATATAGAATTTTTAGAACATGTTTAGAATATTATGTTTAGAATTTTTCAAATCTATATATTATATAGACGCGCGCGCGAGAGATCGATGCCGCAGCTAGCTAGTTCACGTTGTCACGAGGTTCTGGCTATCAAGATGTCTCCAAGGAGTTTTCCCATGGAGCCAATCACATCTAGCTAGCTAGCAAGCTAGCGGAGGCAAAAGCTGCTTTGATGCGTCATTAATCATTGTGAACGCATTAATGAAGTCGGAGTTTGCTAAGTGGAGCAGGTAGAATATTATAGCTAGCCTTAATTGCATGCAGACAAGGGGAATTGACCAAAACAACCAAACTCCTTCATGATCAGCTAGCTAGAATTAATTGCTATATATGGCAAGATATTGCAATAATCCCATCTCAACCAAAGCATACAAGAAATTACTTTCTCAAACCAAAACGTCCGAAATTTTTTCTTTCAATTCGCATTGTGTAGTACTACCTACTATATACTGATCAATATTGAATTAAGCTTAATTAATTAAAACTGCTGTACCCTTTCTTATTTTCTAATTGGGCTACACTTATATACGTTTTCTCTCACACACACAATCTCAACAATAATACCCAGTCGATATATGCACCACTCCTTTGGGATGCATGGCTTTACACAAGAAATCTAGGAAGCCCGATTTTAGATCCTAGTTTTTGAACATCTGCTTGGACCTGCTCCCTGTATTCCCTAAAGCTGAATTTTCTATATACCGAAGGCTCGCAGCAACTCTGTATCACAGTGTCATACGACGGACAGAAGAAATATGCGGTGGAGAACCTTTCCACTAGCGGATTGGTGACAACCCGATGTTGCACACTCTTATACGTATCGTTGCTCCATGCCTACGTGAGAAAATTATTTACCAACAGCCAAACAAAAATTAAGTTAGAGCACACATACATCTTATATATATATATATATATATATTAGTGGGCGGACTGCTCATCCACACTAAATCGAAGTAGGTGATGTAAAAAATTAAGACGTGAAGTCTACCTGAAATAAATCTCCAATGTTGATAATAAGAGCCTCCGGATTAGGTTTAACCGAAATCCATCTCCCATCTTTCACCAATTGCAGTCCACCAACCTGATCTTGATGCAGTATTGTGAGGAAGTCACTGTCGGTGTGTGGCGTTAGGCCAAATACCTCTGAAGCTATTGGGCACGGAGGGTAATGATTCATTCGAAGATAGCAAGTGTTTGGTAGACAATTTTCTTGGAAGAAAGTTGAATTATGACCCATTTTCTCAGCCAGAATTCCAGCCAATTTTTGTGCTAGACTGGATACTGTGGCTGCAAACTGTTCCATTGTTGCGCTGGATAATTATAATTAGAAAGTAACTTCGTTAGAATAAACGTCAGATTCATATATTATTATTATAGTAGGGCAGGGCGATGGCCAGGGCCAATGGGCTTGTCTGATCTGGAATATATAGAACCCCACAGGCGACGATGCCATTGGCCGTGTCAAAATTGCTCCTAGGATTAAAGTTGAAAAACTCAAGGCCGGCGCATAAAGTTAAAAAAAAAAAAAAAAAACATAACGGTCAAGGTCTTTGTTTATTTCTCACCTTGACGTGAAATCCATGTGGCCTAGTGGTAATTCACGAGCTCTCACGACTGTAATCGTGAAGTCCACGTACGCAAGGAGATGTTTGATTCTTCCGTAATTATACATTAGGAGGCGTTGCTAGTGAGGAAACATGAGAAGAGACAGAATAAAGATGGGACAATGCATCCAAAGTAAATGTTGGTCTAAGATTTTAGAAATTAACTACCGACGTTATTAATGCTTGTTGATTTGCCCCGATTTTTTCGATGTATACGTGTATATCTCGAAAAAATCGGAGCAAACTGTGAAATTGCAGAGTACTGTGTATGAGTCAGTCCACTGCGCCTAGCTAAAAATAATAATAATAATAATAATAATATGCTTTGAAAGCATGATCTACATGTCATGTGGTCATCATGTGCTCTCATTTCGTGCAGTACTTCATAGGACTGTGCAAAATTTCAAAATTTTCAACTCTGCCCGACATCCGCTCCAATTCCGACTCCGACGGAGTCGGAGTCATCGGAATTTGGAGTAGCTCCGAATAGATAATAGGAGTCAGAGTCAGAGTCGAAGCTCCGACTCTAATTTTTTTTTAAAATACAAACTCAGCTGTAAAACGACGTCGTTTTGAACATTAGCTCGAGCGAGATGTCGAGCGCAAGTCGAGCGAACCTCTCTAGAAGAGTTCTGCTCGAGTGCCACGTCGAGCGCACTTCGAGTGAACCTCTCTGCATTGATTCCGCTTGAGCGCCGTTCAGAGTTTCGCTCAGAAGTCGGAGTTCCGATAGGAGGTCTGAGCTTCGACCTCCGATCGGAGTCCGACTCCGACTAGGGACAATTTGGCTCCGACTCTAGTCGGAGTTGGTGGTCATAAACGACAACTCCAACTCCGTCGGAGTCGAAGCACAGTCCTAGTACTTCATATGAAATTGATGTAAATTGCAAGGAGTAAAAATAAGCAAAATGGTAAGATTATTACTCTCTTATTATTTTTTTATATTTAATTTTTTTTAATTTTAATTGTACTTAATAATTAAAGAAGTGATTAGTAAAATTATATTTTTTTTTAAATTTTTTCTTAATAATTAAAGATGTTAAAAAATTACTTAAAAGAAAATAATAATAAAATAAATATATTATAAATAATAAATAGATAATAAAAGAATATATAATAACTCAATCACTACCCTAAAAATAAACCCCCCAAGCAATAGCACTGTTGGGTTGAAAGAGCATCCAAAATTGATTATAAAAACAAAAGAGTAGAAACAAATAGCTTTAGTAGACGTGTCTGAGCCCCGTTTTAAACCAGGGCCGGCGTACTGTACGTACATGAGACTATAGACCACCCAGACATGAGTACGTGTGCTCTATTTTTGTGGTTCGATATTATCGCATCTTAATTTAGCTGTGATGGAAGTGTAATATCGATCATAACCAATTCAGTTAACCTAATAAGTCTAGAAAAGTTTGGCCTCCGTCTATTCACCTGAAACGTAAGTGCACTCTAATCAGCTATAGTGTGAACATCAGAAACACTTCTCCCTATTCATCTCGGTCGGCTGAGTTGTCAAGAAATGAAATAGAAGTGAATGCTTACGCAAAACCAAAGTAGTTGTTAATAATTACCCGAGACTATCGAAGCCACCAGAAGGGGTAATATCGATCAAAGGAATGTGGAAAGCTTCTGACCATGATAACTGCTTTAGGTTATTGGCTGAAGGGGTGCCCCAACGGTAACTACCAGGTGAAAATCTCAAGTACTTGTCTTCTTTGCTCTTGTCTTCTTTGCTCTTCTCATGAAAGGGTTGCTTAAACAGCCTCTCCTGCTCAAATCTCATCTTCTCCAAAATCTCAGTGGAGATTCCATGCTTCATAACTTGAAAAAAACCCCATTCTTTCGAAGCTCTAGCTATCTCGGCCTTGCACTCCTCGCTCTCAGGTTCACCAAGGTTTAAACGGCTGAGGTCGATCAACGGAAGCTCGCATTCCTCGACGATGACAAGCTGCTCGTCATCTTTGTTGTCGATGAGCAGCTGGTTGCGTACTGGCTGGTTATTCCTTTCGATGGTTTTGTCGAAGAGGGTCTTGTAGGCCTCATGAAATGGTGGGTCCGCGTCCATGTTAATTAGCGGCTGAAAGATGGTGTGACAGAATGTAATTAGCGCTTTATATATATATATAAGAGTAACATTAGTTAGGTTAAAATAGGGTTAAGCAATGCGAAGTAGTGGGTTTAATTTGGAGATAGAGACAAGGAAAAAGAAGGAATTGTGACAAAATACATTTCCCACTATCCTTTCAATTTTTCTCGGGCCCAGTACTATCTTTTCATTTGTTTTTTTGTTTCTTCCTAATCGTTGAAGTTTTGGACTTTGGACACAAAGCTGATCAATGTCTTTTTCTTGGGCTAGAAGACATTTTTTTTTTATTTTTTCCTTTCCTTTTTTTTTTAAAAAAAAAATATTGAACTAAAATTTGTTTTCTCAGTTTTTTCGATGTGAGCTTGTATACCTACGGCTTCCACACAACACAGCTGTAGCTTAAAACCAAAAGCTATGCCACAAAACCAAGGGGTGAATTAAAAAGAGAGGACAAAAGTATATAATTTAATTTGAATTCATCGATCATCCAGTACTACTACTACTGCTTAATTCATTCGATTTAATGGACTAATTAATTAATTAATTAAGAGCCCTGATCTCTCGTAATTAGGAAAATAGAGCATGCAAAAACAAATATTACTACGATACCGGGTCGATCGAGTATATACACATCGATCATAACCTTAAAACAATTTCAGCTAACTTATAAATTCTGTAGTAGTACTAGCTGAATTTACTCATAACTCTAAAAAAACCAATTAACTTCTAATAGTAGTACATTTTATATGTGTGTGTATATATATCGTTGATTATACCAAGAACCTATATTATATATATATATATATATATATATATATATACACACACTCACGAGCATTGAGGCCGACTTGGTAATGATCCCTAAAAAATTAAGTGGCCGTATTCGGGGAAAAAAAAATAGTAATATAAATATTACACATATATGCGCACAATTTAATAAAGAATATACAAAACTTAATTTCACACGCAAACGGTCGTTATTTATGGACTGTGATATATATGCAGTGGGCCTACCTGATAAATTAAAAACCGAACCTTCCCGAAAAATTGAAAAAAGTGGGGCCATCCAACATGTCGGCCATCCTTGACTTTCATGATCTCCCCGTGATTAAAACAGCATTATGTCGAACCATCTCTTAATTGTTGAATTTTACACGCTTTAGTACCCTTCGAAGATAAATTAAAGGACCATCTCCATTTTTTAGGGAAAAAAGTTCCAAAAGATCATAAATTACTCATGGAGCTTTAAATCTCCATATATTTGGAAAAAGATCAGTATGGTAAATTATAAGTAACGGTAAAAGAAAACAAAATTCACATAGTACTAATTTACCTATTTAATTTGTACGTTAATAAATCAAATTAATTATATATAATTTTATAATCTTTTAATTCCTCAATAAAAACTAGATACATATGCATGCCTATGCTAATTGCTTCAAATTCTGAAGATTAAAAAGCCCTATAAACCACCCCTTATAAACAAAATATTTAAAAGCATTCCTAATATCCCACTGAAAATAACTTAATTTGAATTATATCCCACTGCTAGCTGTACATAAACATTCCTAATATTAATGGATATATATTAATTCATTGATCAGAAGAATTATTGTTGTTAATTAATTTCTTATATATGTTAATGTTACATACAAATTATTAAGAGGATAATTCTTGACTTACAATTCTAGGGTGACATCATGCATGCATGCATGTACCGAACGTACGGTAACTCTTAAGTCGGATATGTGGGTTTCTAGGTAAGTACGTAGGTATATAATGATCTGGAGCTTCGTGAAGATCACCTTTCATGGAATATTAATATTCTAGGTATTATATGGATCCTATATGCGTCAAGGATGACAAAAACGAATTAAAGAGAAAAAATTGTCAAAACCATAATATATATAGATATATATATGATGATATTATTCATCATGAGCTAGCATATATATATATATATATATATGCATTATTAATGGTCCTTAATTAGTTCTAATAATATTGCATTTGAGCCATATCGGTAATGAATGGTTCTAATTTACATGAGCTGAAAGATAATCAATGATTGGCGAGAATCTAAAGCGCCAATTTGATCTGAGTAGTTTTTGTATCTAGAGAAGTTATTGTCAAAAAGAGCTTTATTATGAGCATATATCATTCCACGAATAGAAATAGTAAGGATATATGCCAAAATTTAATAATTCCTGGCCACATATATAAGGTCAAATTAAGTATGGCTATGAATTTATTAATAATCACATTAATTTGCTTATCCTTTACCTGATAATTTAGAGGCTCCAACAATGCTCGATCCGGAGCACCTCGCCGCCCTTGCTTCTCCTAATCTGCAGTGCACGTACGGCAACTATATATATATATGCTGCAGGGAGCTTACTTTTGTGATAGAGTAGTTCTACTACTGGTAGTGTGTGTGTACGTACTGGTTCTTTCAAGAAAGTAAAGGATATTTTCGCTAGTTTTAGCAAGTGGAAAGGCGCCTGAGCGCAACATCATTTTCTCTGGGTACGAAAATTCAAAGTTAAGAAATGGAGGAAGAAGAAGAAGAAGGATTACTTGCATGACAATGCACGAAGTCGTCGATGTCTACGTTTTTAATTCTATAGATTATAGAAAGCTCATGATCAATATCACTCCAACACTGTTGACCCCAGCAATAAAGGAAACAAAAGCAAGAAAACAATTAATGACTAGGACAGGAAAATTGATATATATATATATATATATGTATGTATGTAAGCTCTGTCTGAAAAACTACTACTGATCAGTCCCTAAAGATAAAAATAAAAGGAATTGAAGATCAAAATTAGTAGAAAAACTAATTGTTAGCTATATAAGAGAGATTTGTTAGGCTAGCTAGCTATGGAGAGAAAGGATCGAAATAGTGGAGTGTGTGTAGTCCAGCAAGATGAGAGAGGCGGGTATATATTTATAGGCCGAAAAGAAAGCCAATTGATGACGAATAAATCATCACAACTTCTTTATATTTCATATTTTTTCTTTTTTTTTTATCAAATATTTATTATATAAATAATGAATAAATAATTTAAAATAATTTAAAAAGAATAAATTTAAAAAAAATTTAAAAAAAATATTAAAAAATTTAAAAAAAATATAAAATGTAGAGTATGATAGAAATTGTATTGCAAAACTCATGGATGACCGACGATAATTGATGTGCGGAGAAGAGAGTGAAGATTGGAAGTCTATGCTTGGGAGAAGAACACGCGTCTCATGGCGCTATCAGAGAAAAATTAGCGTGGCATCGATCTTTTTGCTCCATTTTGTCGGGATCCAACTGTCGGTCAGATTTGCATTTTTCTTCTTATTTTTCCTTTTTTAGTGTCAGCATGACAGGAAAGCAGAAACATATTTGAGGATTCCAAGGCATGCAGCGCGTGTAATGCACGTTTTGGAGAATACTTCACTCATGAACATACAACCATTGATTTTTTTATATGCGTATTTAAAATTATATTTTTTAATTTTGCATATCAAGAACCTTAATTAAATTATGCATCTTCATAAAGGTGCAAGCTAGAGTTTTTCAAAATATATTTTCATGAAAATAATTTCAATATTTCAAATACGGGGAGGAATATTATTTTTTAACCAATTATCTAAAATATACATGAAAAAATATTAAAAAGTTAAACAAATAAAAAACAGATTGGCAATAATACTTCTGCGTGCTATCCCTCAAGTTTGGAGTTAATTATTAGTTGCGTGTGTGAGGAATCATGTGACATGGATAGGGGCACGAGAATTTCTTTATTGGGACATAATTAGTGGAAGCTAGCTCGATTACGACTTCTTCCAGTGCGATTATATATTTTTGTGAACATGTAGCTAGCTAGCTAGCTAGCGATCGAGACTGCCTATCATGAGGTTTTGGTTGGCGGAATTCGTAGGCCAAATTTGGTAACTTCTCGAGTATTATTGGTAGCTTGCATGTGTGGTGGTGAGTGATTTCAAGTACTGTAGTAATTCATGACTGGGATTTATGCGCATGGGTAACTCGTGGGTCGATATATAAGACTTGATCAGTTGGATCTTAAGCCTACCATGTTATTTTTGTAGAACAATGGTCATCGAACAAGTTTGTTTAGTTTAAATTGCATCATAATTCTACGTTTTAATTAAGGTAAAGAAGTTGGCTCAAATTCTTAAAAAGAAAATGTATCACAAGTCAAGTTAGACTCTATTATTTTTACGAAATAACCTCTATATAAGGAGCAACTCCCCCACAAATTGAGAGGACTCTCTACAGGCTCACTCCAAACACTCTCAACCAATTCTTTAGAGGAACTCTTGTGAGACTAAGTCCTCTCATTGTATTGAGCAATATGTGAGACTATGAGATATTGTAAAATCATCACCTAATATAGTGAATTTTTTCCCAACAACCCGTGGACGTAGGCTTTTATGCTGCACCACGTAAATTCATGTGTCTCTATTTATTTACTTTTATTTTCTTATTTATTATTTATTTCATGGATGAACGCAAAGAGCACTGTAT
Source organism: Juglans regia (assembly GCF_001411555.2). NCBI lineage: Eukaryota > Viridiplantae > Streptophyta > Magnoliopsida > Fagales > Juglandaceae > Juglans > Juglans regia. The sequence continues at coordinate 8,174,640 of NC_049903.1, forward strand.
TGAAACCCGAATCACCAATGTGGGTCGGGGATAACCCCTTCTTCCTTTCCGGCCTGTTGTGCAATTTTTAGCATTAACAGTTGGCACCATCTATGGGATCAAATTTTTTCTCTATAGCAGAATTGGGAGAATGATAGTCTCCGACTCACAGGATCGTCTATAAAAGTTCGAATTCCTTGGTTCGTGAGATCGTCTCAAAAAAATAAAAAATAAACAAATATATACATGATGCCCGCCACACCCTTGCACAATGAGAATTCTACACTCACAAGATCGTCATCGAAACATCAGAGAGTGTGTCAGTGCTCCTCACCACAAAACTGCATAGAAACCTCCTCGTCACATGCAGTATCAATGCTCGCCACAAAAGATTCTCGCCATCGGTTCTCGCCACTAAGAGTTGCTTTCATACACGGCTCCTCGACACAAGATGCTACTCACCATTTGCTCACTCACGGGATACTCCTTCCCACTTACTCACCATATAGCTAGAGTCTCTCTCGCCACAGTGGGTTTGCTAGCCACAGGTACTCATCGCCATAACTCCACTGAAGCTTCTCGCCAGCGGTTCTCACCACTATGAGTTGCTGTCAGTTATGTGTTTCCTCACCATAGTGGGTTTGCTAGCCACAATTATGTGTTTCCTCGCCACAGTGGGTTTACTGGCCACAAGGACTAACAGTCCATGCATGGTTTGCTCATTGGGAGGGGCTAATTACCAATTGCTTAACCATGAGGTACTCCTCGTAATTTATGCAACGCAAAGAGTGTTCCTCACCACACATTCTCAACAAAAAATGAGTGATCGAGCATCTTTCCCACCTTTCTCCAATCGGTAAGGTTACGCGGTCGAGCATCACTCCCGCCACACCTTCTCCCCAAGAACTGAGCGGTCGAGCCTCTCCTGCCTTTCTCCAATCGGGAGGTTATGCGGTCGATCAACACTCCCGCCACACCTTCTCGCCAACAAGTGAGCAGTCGAACATCTATCCCACCTTTCTCCAATCAGTAAGGTTACGCGGTCGAGCATCACTCCCTCCACTCCTTCTCGCCAAGAACTGAGCGGTCGAGCATCTCTCCCGCCTTTCTCCAATCGGTAAGATTACGTGGTCAAGCATTACTCCCGCCACACCTATTCGCCAAGGCTACATTGTCTAGCATCTCTCCCGTTAGGCCCATCGCCAAGAGTTACGCACTGCATAAAGTATTTCTCGCCATACACAGTATTTTTCCTGCCATTCACATGAATGTTACTAAACAACAGCTCAAAAAAAAAATGAATGAGAAGAAGAAGAAGAAAGAAAGTCGAGCTAGTTAACTTGGAATTGAACTTGCCAAAAAATGAAGAATTTTCATTACTACAAAAGTGCTCAAGGCTAAAAAATTTTCTCATGCAAAAATCATTCAGCAAAAAATGATCTCAATCGGGACAAATTACTATGACCATTCGATATCACGGGCATCCCATGTCCTCATCATTGCAAAAACATAGTGTCCACACTTTAGCGGGATGACACAGGTTCACAAATCTCAAACTCATAATTTGTATTACACTTACCTATTTTGTTTTTAGTGAAAATATCTCAAGATGCGGCACAATTAAGAAGGGCGTGGAAGTCAAATAACTTCACGGCCCACTCAGCAACCAGAAGAAGACCCGAGCCCTCGGCAAGCAACAAAATCAACATCTCGACCATGCAACCAGACCAAAGTATTCGTGGAAAATATAGTGCATGCCATACACAAGGTGCCCCTCACCAACATTTGTTGCCCATAAGTCACCAGCATTCACCACTCAAGCGATACGGACTAGGTTTTGAAAACTTGTGATTTGATTATTTAACCTAACATGTTTGTTTTTGTTGATATGATTGCTCTCTAGCTCTTGCAAAAGGTGACGTGGTCGAGGTAATCTCCCACTAGCCTCAAATCTAACACGAGTTACTACAAACAAACTCTTACATCCACATCAAAAATGAAAAATACTAAAAAAAAATGACAGCACGGGACAAAATCCACTGAGGCGACTGAAAATTCAAAAACGATCACCGAGCACGGAAATATACGCACTTTACTAACGATAAACATTCACATACAATTACTACAGAAACGTTCTTACAAACAAACTTCACAAAGGTCCATCCTCGAAAACTCTTACTATAAATTTTACAATTTCTTCTTGAGGACCACTCATAGAGATCTCCATTGCATAATAGTGAAAAACTACAAGCTACCATAATTTATTTTTCTGCAGGTTACCTCCACCACGGTTGATTTGAAGATTCTCAAGACCTTCTTAGTAAACAAGTTAATCTTAAGAATCGAGATCATCTGTTAGGGATTAAATTGACCGGGTCAAACCCTCTGTAAACCTATCACTAAGGGAAGAGATAAAGCAAGAAAGAGATAAGACAAAGAAGTTGGCTCAGATTCCTAAAAGGAAAATGTATCACAAGTCAAGTTAGAATCTATCACTCTAAGGAAATAACCTCTATATAAGGAGCAGTTCTCCCACAAATTAGGAGGACTCTTGACAGGCTCTCTACACGCTCACTCCATGCACTCTCCTCTAATTTTCTAGAAGAATTCTTTTGAGATTAAGTTCTTCTATTATAGTGAGAGATATGTGAGATTACGAGATATTATAAAATTATCATCTGATATAATAGATTTTTTCTCAATAATTCGTGAACGTAAATTTTTATATCAAATCATATAAATTATTGTATCTCTATTTATTATTTTTTTTTATTATTTATTTTATAGATAAATATCAAGAGTTTCGTTTTGAAGTATGAATTATTAACGTGAGTCGGAAATGACCATTTATTTCTTTTCGATTTGTTGTACAATTTTTATCTTTAACAATCGGCACTGGGCCGACCTCATGATTAGCAATTAATACCTGATCTCATGAGTACTGTGTGTCTGGCATATTCGTGCTAGAATCTGCGAATCACATGCTGCATGCCTGTAAACGTTTTCATGTCGGCATTAATTTCCAATCGGCCGAGGATGAGAAAATTGAAGGCCCAAGCGGCATGCAAGCTTGTGGGGTGCAGCTTAAACCAGATAGGACGTACTGATCGCAGTATCACTTACGGCATTTAGGATTGGAATAAATTTTGATAATATCTTAACACTTCACATTTTATATTATTTTTAATTTTTATTTTTATTTTATCTAATATTTATTATATAAATAATTAATAAAAAATTTGAAATAATTTAAAAAGAATAAACTCAAAAAAAATTTAAATTTTCTTTTTTAAATTGGTGCTCCATTTCCATGGACAAAATATATCTTGGTCCTGTACGTACGTACTGTCATGTGTTCATGATCAGAGAAAACCATTCTTGAACATAAAGAGTAAGAGTAATTCTACTTACAACCGTGAAGTGCGTAACCACCGCGTAATCGCTTTAGAAAAGAATGGGGTCTACTATTAAAAAATTAATTTTTTTCATGTGGGTCTCATGTTTTATTCATTTTTTTCAAAACGATTACGCGGCGGTTACGCAATTCACGGTTGTAAGTATCTTTTCTCAAAGAGTAAAGACACTCCAGCTAGTCATCTTGCTAGTCATCATGTGGTTGCAGGTCGATCTCTTTAATTTCATGTACTTTCTAAGCATTCATGATCTAGAGCCATCATGATCATCCGTTGAAGTACTAGGGCTTGATTGTTAAGCTAGATCATGTATCGATCTGGCTAGGATACATAGTACATAGGGGATCGCATGCATGCATGCGGTACATTACATATGCGAACTCTCCAGATCAATATGGAGCATATAATATAATCTGCTAAAATTATTGCTCCTCACGAGTGCTAGTGATGATGATAGAAGGCGTTTGAATAATACATACATACATACATACATACGGTTAGAAGAATTTGGACAAGCAACTTAATTAATTATATATGGTGTAATATTCTGCACGTAGTAGCGTCTCGATCGATCGATCTGCAAAATAAAAGTGTATTAAATACAAGCTGGCGGTGACCCAACGATCCACATGATGATCTCTTTCTTATAAATTCTTTTCGAAAAGAAAAGGGATTTTTTTTTTTAACTGTGTTCGTTTTTTTTCGTCATTAAAAAAAAAAAAAAAATCCCTCAAGAACGAATCCCAATAATGAATGCTTTAGCCATCAAAGCTATAGAAGTCGCTTAATGTTCTGCGAAAAGATTTTTCCCCTGTTGCGGCTGCCCATTATTAATTAGAAGAATATATAATCATGATCAGTCCTCTTAATTAATTATTTGTCGGTAGACTGTATATGTCGATCGAATAGTACTGTAAATTAAAACATAATTTCTTGTGGTGATGATCTGGACTACTTGTAATTAATTTTGTACAATTTACTTAATTTAAAACATACTTGTACTTGTAACATAGTATTTCGTATTTACTTAATTTTTTAAAAAAAATTATGCGATATATCTTATTACCTCCACCTATATATAATATACCTAAGGATCAGTAAATGACAAATAATATCATGCAATATTCAGATCCCAATATGCAATTTCTGTCGTGGTTTCAATACATGATCACCATCGGCTTATATATTAAAGGTAGTTGAATTATTTTAATTTGCCACGTGGATGGTTGATATATGTTGGACGGTTGATCTGTAGCTAGCACAATTGGCTGTTGCGTGGTGCGCTAGCTAGCCGCTCTAATTCACACTCACTGGAAAAATATCGATCGTCACTACATATCAAGTCGGTGTCGACTCCCAAAAGAGTGTAAAGTGAGACAGGTTATGTCGATTGTTAGGGCCATTGCTTTAGTTGCATTCGCTCTAGGCCAAAATATTCGGTCTGATCTTCAATTTCGTCCCAGGGAGAGGAGACAGTTCATCATGCTCTCCGTCCCCACCTCTTCTTTTTTTTTTTAATATTTTTTGTATAAATATTATACGTCTTTAGTTCTAATAAATTATCATTTCTTTTGTTGTAACATTAATATGATCTACGTGCTTCGAAAAGAACCTCGGTCAAAAAAAACTACCAAGTAAATAGGGACTTATAGGCTGAGTAAGTTCTCTCCAGATTTGCCTATAAGTCCCGTTTATAGGCAAATCAGATCAGAAAAGAACCTCGGTCAAAAAAACCCAGAAAAAGTTTCCGTTCACCGGGGGGAGGAGAGTTGATGTTTCAGCCCCATCCATCTCCCCTCCTCGCAGGCCACGATTTTGTTTATTTTTGTTCAACTTTAATCTATTTCTAGTTGGTTTTCTAGTTTTTTTCTGTTAGCAGTATCGTTCAACTTTGCTGATCTGTTGCTTTCCGAGGGCATAGGGCTGACACGCACCCCTCCAGCAGCTTCCCCAAGTGCTGACACTACAACGAATAGTAGTTTTTGAGATAAAAAAAATTTTCTATGAATATTATTTAGTAGCAAATAATTACGTTTTACCATCAAATTCATGTCGTAAAAAATTCTCACCGCAAATAATTATATTGGACCATTTTATTTGTCACGATTTACAATCTATGAAAATTAAAGACTTTTTCCTACAAATTAAGCTAATCAAAAAAAGTTTACAGATAATATTTTTTTACAGTGACAAATGCATTTATTAGTGATGGAATTGGTTGGTAACAAAAAATTTACAATTCTCACGAATACTATTTAGTAGCCAATAATTACGTTTTGCTACCAAATTCATGTCGTTAGAAAACTCTCGCAGCAAATAATTATATTAGACCATTTTTCATTTCTCACGAGTTAAAATATGTGAAAATTAAAAACTTTTTTTCACAAATTAAGATCATCAGAAAAAGTTTACACAATATATTTTATTACTGTGACATAAGCATTCATTAGCAACGAAATTGGTTGGTAACAAAAAATTTATAATTCTCACGAATATTATTTAGTAGCAAATAATTACATTTCACCACTAAATTCACGTCGTCAGAAAAGTCTCGCCGCAAATAATTATATTAGACCATTTTCTATTTGTCAGGAGTTAAAATCTATGAAAATTAAAGAATTTTTCCCACAAATTAAGATCAATAGAAAATTTTCTACAATATATTTTATTACGATGACATATGCATTTATTAGTGACGGAATTGGTTGGTAACAAAAAATTTACAATTCCCACAAATACTTTTTGGTAGCAAATAATTACATTTTGCCATCAAATTCACGTCGTTAGAAAATGTCCGAAAATATTTTAAATAGTATTTTTAGTGTTGTTGAACCAAACTTGATTTTTAAGTAAGCCTCTTTGTATTTTTGGAACAACCAAAAATAATATATAGTTATAAAAAATCCTTTTATTTAAATAATTTCATCTATTAAGAATATTATGTGATATGCATTATTTTAATTTATGTTAAAAACTCTATTTAGTTAGATTGTTTTATCTTTTAAAAATATTTAGCAAAACTTCATAATTTATTTAATGATGAAAGAATAGTATTTCTATAATTAAAGTTGAGTTTAGATTTATGATATGATTTTTCTATTTTAAGTCTTATCATTTCACTTATTTTATTTCAAGGTTTTAATCTTCATCGTCAGATCAATATGAAGACCCAAGATGTAGGGCCTAAATTAAAACCTGACTCTTCTATTTTCCCTCTCTCTTTTTCCTCCCCCTTGCAGCCTATGAAACACCCCCTCTTCCCTCTCTTCTCCTTCGGCCACAGCCCAGCAACCGGCCTCCATTGCAGCGTCGTGCCACCACCACCCACGATGCCTCTATCTTCCTCTCCTCCCCCAAAACGAGCCTCCTTCCCTCTCGGACACTCCATGTCGTCGTCGCAACCCGCACTCAAGCCACCGTTGATCGTCATCGATGGCACTGACAAACCCCTCATCGGCTCCTGCCGATCATCCCCAACTCCCCCATGATCTCTCCCTTCCCGTAACTCCATCGTCTTCATCCGTGGGTATGTTTTATTATCTCTATTTTTTTGTTCTCTCTTTGGTGATTTTGAGTTTGTTTTGAAGAGAATATTTGAATGTTTGAGGAGTATTTTTATGGGTTAGATCCTCGTGTCATCGTCTTCATCCGTGGGTATGTTTTCTTCTCTTTTTTTTTTGTTCTCACTTTTGTGATTTTGAGTTTGTTTTTAAGAGAATATTTGAATGTTTGAAAAGTATTCGGTTGTGATAGGTTTTAGAGTTTGGGTGGAAGTCAAATCTTGGGATTAATTTTGGATTCGGTGGGTTAGGTTTGTAATTATTTCATGTGCAGCTACATCCCTCAGCTCCCAGTAGCAGGTTTATGGAACTTCTACAGAAAGAATGCAGCTATTGTATTATATATTGTAAGATTATCTTGGAAGATGACTCTCTCCAGGTTATTAATAGCATCAAGCAAAATGATTCTCTTTGTAATAGTGTAGGTCTGATTATTACATATGTGAAAAATATGCTTCTACAACTTGATCATTAATAGTTTGTTAGGCATGTTAGAAAAGAAGCCAATGTTGTGGCTCACTGTTCAGCTAAGAACTCTTTAGAGTTAGAGGATGATTCTATTGAGAGGGAGGATTGTCCATCTTGTGTGTTATTTCACTCCTTTGAGTTTTATTAATAAATATATTGATGTTGATCATTCTCCAAAAAAAATTATGGTAGTCTTACGTACGTAATAAAAAACATAAATATTTATGTAAATAATTTTAAAAGTACGCTATTATTTTCAAACAAGAGATTTTAGATGTATACGTATCACATTATCAAATAAGAAATGATTAAACTATAAAGAGATCTAATAAAAAAGAATGATATTTACAGTCAGATAATGTCCAAGCACCGCATATTTTTTTTGAAAAAATTGAGTAAACATAAGACTCACATGAAAAAAAATTAACTTTTAATAGTAGACAACACTATTATTCAAAATAAATGCGCGGTATTTGCACAACCTATGGTTGTATCTAGCAAAATCTAGTTTATTTTATTATTTATATGACATATGTATCTTGCTTTTTAACTTTCATGCATTGATTTTTGTTTTTTTTTTTTGAGAAACAAACCATGCATTGAATTTTAATTATGTTGTTTATTTTTTTTAATTTTGATTTTTTTTAACTACAGATTTTTTGATAGAGAAAAATAATATGTAGATATGCTAATCAAAATTATATAATACAATTTTAGCAATTTATTATATCCCGAACTGATTTTGTAACCAGATTTTCATACTGATAGTTATTATCTCTTCTAATATGTGTATTTGCTCCATTTTCTAAATATTATTCCTCAATTTTTAATTACATGAACTCTGTGTCGTATGTTACGTACGAGCGATCCATCTTAGAAAATGCATGACCCTTTCTTTAAGCCTGAAATATATGAATCTTTTTATTTAGTATTTTTTTAAATTATGGACACCCGTTAACAGTGATTTTGTAAGAAAACCCGAACCCAACGTACAAATTGTTTTAAGAGAAGTGGTATGACAGATATAAATGGATTATACGAAAATAAACTCATGCATAAATTGACATGATTTTATATAATATGTTAGATTTATTTTATAATAAAAGTAACTTTATAATCTAACGTACTACATCAAATTGTATGATCAATTTGTAAGTTTATTTGTGTAATTATTTTGCGGCTAAAGTATTTCTCTTAGTGCTCGTTTGGATGTTGAGATGAAATGAAAACAGGGACGGCACAATACAAATTGAGACCTAAGACGAATTTAAGTGAGTTATTTGTAATTATAATATAAATTATTATATGAAATATTTTCAAACTTTACAATAAAATGAGATTTTATTTAAAATCTTTAAATATAGTTTTTGTGAATATATATTTACAACAATTTAAAATGAGATCTCAATGCAGATTTTATGCCTCAATTTAGTAAGATCTTAAAAAAATTATTTAAAATATAAATAATTCATTGTATTACTTATATAAAAAAAATTAATTGTATTAAATGTTAAATTTAGTATTATGAGGTCTTGCACACATTGAAAACTATAAAAAAATTTTAAAATTTTATTTAATGAAATGGTTTTTATTTTTATTTTTAAATTAAAAAAAAATACATTTGTATATTTGGAGGCCTTACATAGAGTGGGGGCCTTAGGCAATGGTCTCAATGGCCTTACCATTGAGCCGGCCCTGGATGAGAAATTTATGAATAGTAGTGAAATGGTTTAAGTTAAGATGTTTTATGAGGTTTCAAGAAATGAGAGAAAAAAAAAAGTTAAATAAAAAAATTATAAAATTAAAATATTGTTAGAATATAATTTTTTAATATAATTTATGTATTGGTATTTGAAAAAGTTAAATTATTTCTTATATTTTATTTGAAAGTTTGATAAAGTTATAATGATTAGATAAAAATTTTAAAATTTTAAAAATTTTAAATTAAAAAATATTCGTATTTGTATTCTAATATTGAGATAAAAGTGAGATAAGTTCATATGGATTGAGCTCCCAGGAATACAAGAATTCCCTCTGCATCCCTTCATGCGTTTGACTTTGTCTAAGACTCAAGTGTCCAAAAATAAAATGAAAGGTCTTGTGTTTGTTGGGAGTCCTTAATTGTTTTTTATTTGAGCGATTCTATATAGAAAAATGATATTTATAGTTATAAATTATATAAATGTCGTGTAATCATTTATCATTAAAATATTTTTTTTATATAAATTCTATATTTATTTAATTTTTTTTTAAATAATTGCGCATGACTATTTGTATTACTATTCTATATATATCTTCAATCATTGTGATGCACACAAGATTGGACCTTTTCAATTTAGCATTTCACATTGAAGAGCCGAGACAGGGCAAATTCGTCTGAGGAGACATGATCCACTCCCTCCTACTTGCTTCACTTCACGTGGATGGTTGGATTTGTGCTCATCAAAAGTCATTTTTATAATTCTCAAAATTATTCTTAGATCTGTTTATTAATTATGAAAGTTATTTATATTTTATAATATTATTCTTTCAAGTTCTAGATCACTCTCTACTTGTGCTTCTGCTTTATATTATATGATATGACAAATTGTTACAAGAAAATCTTACACGACATACATTTATCTAATTAATATGTGATTTTTTATTTTTTTCATTTTATTTAAATACACATATTTAAGCATTAAGATAAAATAATAAATTACATATTGATTAGGTGGAAGTGTGTGGTTTAGGTTTCCATTTTAATTTCTATATATGATATATCGAGTGGCGAACCCGCGCCTAGGCCTCCAAAATTTTTTGAAAATTCAAAACACCCCTATATTTTATTTATAATTCTATAAATATAAAAAATGTTCCCCCCCCCCCCAAAAAAAAAAATATATATAATTCCTATATGCTCTCTAAAATTTTTTAAAATTTCAATATACATATAAATGTCTCTTCCAATTTGTTTCCTATAGTTTCAAAATTTTGTATAATTTCTATATATTATCTATTTTCAAAGATGTGGCCTCACCAAAATGAAATGAAAACAAATTTTAGGAGAAATAATCAATTAATATGGGTCATGAAGTTTTTTGTTATACAATATTGGACTTCTTAATATGAAATCCAAAGTGAAAATATAAGAAAATTCATTTACGGTTGATGATCTATATAAAAACTAGTTAAGAGGTTTTTATCTTCTAGACTTCATTGAGTAAGAAAAAATTTATTTAAGATCTCAATTATAACATTATATGCTTAATAAGATACGAAAATACCTAAATTTTATATGAAACTTAATATACTTACTTACATTCTATAATGAAAGATGACATTTTAAAAGATCACTTGATAGTTTTTATGAAGAAAATAAATTCTAAATATTTATTACATAAATAATAATGGTGAATATATTATTCCATAAAACATTATCGCCGAAACTCTTAAACATATATTAAGTTATGTTTTTAAAATTTTATTAATTTTTGTATGTAGCAAATTATCGAGATCAAATGTTATATATTGTTATGTTTTAAATATTTTTTAATATTTTTTATTTTACATAAATGTGTTATGCGGTCAAAAAGTTAGCCCACAAAAAAAATTATTAGTTCTGCCACTATATATATCCCTTCAAAATCAAGTTGGTGTGTCAGATATTACTTGTTAAATTCACACTTCCAACATGTCAAGTACTGATTAAGGTTACGAGTATTGAGATGCCATTAATATTAGCTTATAAAAAAAAGAAGTTAAGAACATTTAAAAAACCAAAAGAAATTAAAAATCTTCAAATTTGAATTAAAAAAACTAAACTCAAGTTAAAAAATTAATAGACTAAATGTTTATGACAAAAAAATAAATAAATAAATAAACAATAGTCGCTACAACCATCGAGGGTGTAGCTAGAAAAAATCTCCCGAGAAGACCAATTTGTCTTTTTATTTTATATTTTTTCACACATTTTTTTATACTCTTAAATATTTTAAAAAAATGCACAATATCATTAAAATATACTTTCTCTTAAACATTAGGTTTCGTTTGGATCTCAAACTCATCTCAACTCATCCCAACTCATTATTACAATTTTTTCAAATTCCAATACAAAATATAATAAATAATTCAACTTTTTCAAATTCTAAAATAATAATAATATTAAAAAATAATATTCTAACAATATTTTATCATCTCAATTCAACTCAATTCAACTCACTTTAACATCCAAACACAATTATGAAAAGAGAGACGCTTTGCAACAACCATGTTGTTGTTGGGCGAAAAACAGCCCACCACCGGGCTGGCTACACGTTACATAAAGATTCTGCAGTACAATAGAATGGAAAGAAGCTGATTAATTTCTCTAATAGTAGAATAAAATTTTGTTAAAATATTATTTTTTTAATATTATTATTATTTTAAAATTTAAAAAATTTGTATTGTTAATTATATTTTGTGTGAGAATGATGACATGGGTTGAAATGAGTTTTGAATTCAAACCACCTAATCTTTTCCCATAAAATATCAAATTGCATTTTTTACATGTGCATGACATACTTGAAAATTAAAAATTTGAAATTTGAATTTTTAAAAGATGATTGATTGTCATTTTTCACATGCACATGATATGAGTAAAAGTTTAATTTTAAATTTTTGAAAGATGATTGATTATCATATTTCACATGTGCATATTTTGTTTGAAAATTTTGAAAAGTGATTGATGCTCTTTTTGATATATGCAAAAGATATATGATTTTGTTTGAAAAATTTAAAAAGTAAATAATACTTCTTTTGTCATATTCAAAAAGTAAAAGATTAGATTTGAAAATTTTAAAAAGTAAATTATGTTGTCTTTGACAATTGTAAAAAAAGTTAAAGTTTTATTTTAAAATTTTGAAAAGTGAGTGGAGTTCTTTTTTGACATGTAAATATTTTAAAATTTAAAAATAAAGTCTACAAAATTTGATGCGCGGTAAGTTTGGGTAAGGGATGAGATCTGGTCTATTCAAGTGCATAGTTAGTCACATAACATAGTGACGTGGCAAAATGGGATTGGAGGGCTGGTTATAGCCGGAGATCAAACCGTCTAGTCTCCAGATTTTCTCTTATAAAAAGTAGGGAATCGGGCCTGGTGGTACTAGTACCAATCCATCTTAACGCCTCTCAAATGGCCTCAAGCTTCCCTTTGCAAAGAGAGGATGTCGTACGGTGGAAAGTTCCCTCTCAATCATCCTCGTCTTCTTAAATCTCTCTCAATCCCTCTTGATCAAAGTTTGTAATTTGAAAGAATTTAAATTTTAGCTTTTGTTTCTAAACATAGTAGTTTCTTTTAATTCTTAGTTTTTTTAAAAGAAAAATTAGTTTTAGTTTTCTTAAGTTAATGTTTCTATTTTTTTCAATTCATTGATTTGGTATCTTAATATTTCTTAATACATAATACTTAATACATATTCTTATGCCATGTTATCTTAATGGAATAATACTATATATAGTTTTAATGTATGCAAGTCTCATGTATTTATATAGAAAAAAAACGGGTCATATAATTAAAAACATAGATTTCTTTCCGTTGATCTCAATTTTTTCTTTTTTTCTTTTTTAAATAGAGTATGCGGAACTTCCATACCTTAGGATTGAATAAATTATTTTTCTATCTCAATGATCATATGACACGTGTCAAAGAAATTAAAAAAAATAATTTAAAACGTACACCCATCTTAGTTATGATCACTTAGGAGTGCGACTAGATCGATCCAGATTAATATTGTTAGAATGGTGATACTCACACCGAGTGAAGCCATTGATACTTGGTATCGAGATGTGTTAAAGTTTTTTTTTTTTTAATTTTTAAAGCATTTTATGGGTATTTTAAAAAAATACAAAAGCATAAAAAAACAAGATATTAAAAATAACACAAATGCTAAAAAAAATCACATTTAGGTATATGAGAAATGATTTGTACAAATTTCAAATAGACAAGTCTCATACAAGTCCTTATAAAAAAAGTAGATCTCACCTTAAAAAAAGTGTAAAAAAAATTATTATTTATTAGTATGACCCATTGTTTTATAAAAGACTTGTATGAGTCTTGTTTATTTAGAACTTGTATCTAACATTACTCTTAGATATATATATAAAAAAAAAAATGATAGACTGTCTTGGCGAGGGACACTCCAACGCCGTGGAATTCATCACTTCATGGTAGCTTTCAATAATCAACACACGGATGTAACCACACAAAACACCCCCAAGTACAAGAGTATGGGACAAATTTCACCAAAATTAGAGGAGCATTGCTATTCATAAACCTATACACCACACATCAAAATTTTTTTATTTTTTTAAAATTTTTTTAAAGTTTTTTTTGGTTTTATTATTCTTAAAATAATTGAATTATTCTACTCATAATCCATATATTACATATTTGATAAGAGAATAAAATTAAAAAAATTATAAAAAGGATGGTGTGTGGTGTATGAGGTTTGAAAATAGAATTTTTCAAATTAGAATCTCGTCTTCATGTTTTTTCACAGGAAAAAGCTGATTTTCTTTCCCTCCAAGGGTAGTGCTACAGCCCCCGCTGGGGGCTCCCGCTGGGGCTGTAGTATTATTTAATATATATTTTATTTAAATAATTTTTATATAGATTTTTTAATATTTTAAAATATTTTTAAAAAATAAAATAAAATTAAAATATTATTAAGAAAATATTTTTTTAATCAAAAAGTAAAAAATATATATTAAAAAATACTTTCTTAATCACGAAGTAAAATAAAAAATTATAAAAAAATATTTTTTTATAATTTTTTATTTTACTTCATGATTAAGAAAATATTTTTTAATAATATTATGATTTTTTTTAAATATTTAAAATAGTCATATTACAGCCCCCGTTGGGGGCTCCCGTTGAGCTTAACATGTATTTTTTATGTGTAATTTTTTAATTTATTTTTTATATAGATTTTTTTTACACTTATAAATATTTTTAAAAAATAAAATAAATTTAAAATATTATTAAAAAACACTTCCTTCATCAGAAAGTAAAAAACAAAATCATTAAAAAACACTTCCTTAATCAGAAAGTAAAAAAAAAAATACTTCCTTAATCAGAAAGTAAAATACAAATCATTAAATATTAATTTTTATTCTACTTCGTAATTAAGAAAATATTTTTAAATGATATTATAATTTTTATTTTATTTTTTAAAATATTTAAAAATATTTATATAAAAATAAATTTAAAAAATATATATAAAAAAATGCTACAGGTCCCAGCGGGAGCCCCCAGCGGGACATGTAGCATTTTCCTTCCCTCCAAATGCACAGAAAAAGTCTGAATGAACATTAAGATTGCGTTTGGATGTTGAAGTGAGTTGAGTTGAGTTGAATTGAGATGATAAAATATTGTTAGAATATTATTTTTTAATATTATTATTATTTTGAGATTTGAAAAAGTTGAATTGTTTATTATATTTTATGTTGAAATTTAAAAAAATTGTAATGATGAGTTGAGAGATGTTTAGTAACAAAACGAAGCGTAAAAGTGATGGGATTCAAATTCTGAATCATTCAAAATGAATGAAAAGCAGAAGTGATGGGAGTATCGATGGACAGGCAGACATGCACAGATTCAAATCAATTGATGTTGAGCCCGTTAAATCTGGGTTAGATTCATCCGAATCCAAGACATGCCAATTACTGATTATTTTTTTTCTCTCTCTTCTTTTTACAGTAGATTTGGGTGCCTAAAGAGGCCGGCCCTATACATTCAACATCGATTGTTACACACTATCTTTTTCTGTCTTTATGGACCAATTGTCGCAACTACCTACTAAACGTAATACAAATCGTGACAAAAAATAAAACAAAACAAAACAAATCGTCTTGTTAGGGCTGGGCCCTAGGCCTATCTAATCAATGTTGGGCTCAACTCTTGCACTTCATTGTAGGGGTACCAAAAAAATCAACTAATTCTATGTAAATTATATTAATATATTTTATAACTAGTCGGTGTGAATACACTAATCCAAGCTGCCGATTATTGATTTTTTAAAACCTAGATTTGGTGCCTAAAATTCTATTTCTATACAATATTTTCTTTAGTTTAAAAAAACTTATTTTACTTTTAAGTCGGTTCAATTATCACATAACTTAGGCCTAGTTTATTTTTTGAGATGAGATGAAATAAAAATTGAAATTTGAATAAAATATTATTAAAATATATTTTTTAATATTATTATTTTTTTAGATTTGAAAATTTGAATTTTTTATTTGATTTTGTGTGAAAATTTAGAAAAATTATAATAATTAAATGAGATGAGTTAATATGAACTGTAAAAATAAACGAGATATTAATATAAATAATGTAATAATCATCTTGAAAAGGCTGGGTTAAAACCTACCAAATCGAATAGTGGTCCAAATCATGCAATTTAGGTTTGGGGTCCACCTCGACATTAATTTTAGAGTTCTGTTATATATTGTCATTTTTACGTACTCTTTATGCATTCTACTAATATGATTGACTAAAATAATTATTTTATATTAAAAAAAGTAATACAATCAATTACATTAATAGAGAGTACGTAAAAGTGACTACACATAGAATTTTTGTTAATATTCTAATAAGAAAAATATTAATCATTATCCTTACACCACACACCACACATGATTTTTTAAAAAAAAGATTTCCTTATCAAATATGTGGCGCATGGATGATCAGTAAAATAATTCATTTATAATTTAATAAGAATAGAACAAAATAAATAAATTAAATGTAAAAAATTAAATATAATATAAGAATAATGAGTAGAATGACTCATATAATAACATCACTTTAAATAAATATTAAAGTTTTTTATTTAAATCTTTAACTTTATATAACTGCTCTTTGTTTAAAGTAAGTTGTAAATAGTCAGGCATATCAAGACCGGCTAGAGAGAAGTCACAGCTTCTCTATCTAGGAGGTGGATAATTTTTCTGCACTTATTGTTTCTTAGCTACTAATATTACACACTTCCTTACACTCATCGATCTCTTCAACCTAAACGAGCATTTTGATGGACATGGAATCTCTAATCTCACAAACGGAAGCTCTCTCATGGAGTGATATGAATCTTCAACTTGCTCCAGAAACTGCAAAAGTAGACTCAGACAAAATCCTGATAGGAAGGTTAGTAGCTGATCGGCCTCTGAATAAATTTGCAATCCATTCAAGTATAAAGGCCTCATGGAACTTCATCAAAAATTTTCTCATTGAGGATTTAGAGATAAACAAGTTTATTTTCACCTTTAGATCCACTCAAGATAAATTCAGAGTGCTAAATTAGGTCCCTTGGAACTTTAAAGGGCATTTACTTATTCTGAAACCTTGGCCCCTAGGTGCTACTCTTCAAGAAATCAGTTTAAATTATGATATTTTCAATGTGCAAATACATGGGTTACCACTAGATCATATAACTCTTGAAAATGCAATTGAAATTGGAAAAGCCCTCGGTACATTGATCAAAGTGGAAGAAGATCCTCTTTATGGATTAGCCTTCAGAAAATATATTCGTATTAAAGTGGAGATAGACATAACTAAGCCACTCAAGCAAGGATTCATGATGCCGAGAGTTGGGAACCATGAGGTATAGGTTGCGTTCAAGTATGACAAATTATCAGACATTTGCTATGCGTGTGGAAGACTTGGACATTCTCAAATCTTTTGTCGATATCTAAGCTCACCTCCTACAAGACTTTCATAAGGTCCTTGACTTAGGGCTGAGTTTAATAACAACCCAGACAGTGTTCAACCAAACCAACAAACAGATAGTGGGCAACACGAAGCAACATAACACTTTGAAAAATTTATTCCTCCGGTTTCATCCGCAGATGGTTACAACAAAGGAAAGCAAGTTATTTTACCAAGGAAAAAATATGAAATAACTTTGGATGGGCAGAGTAATCTTACCAGTGTTCAAATTGAGAAAAATGCAGCAAAAACTCCGGATCTGGTGCAATTTCTCCCTTCTTCTCAAACTCTCCAAAACCCGAATGAACTTGCGAAGGGAACAACTCCACCAGCTTCTCAAACACTGTTTAGCTACAGTGATCAGTCTCAATTAATACTCTCACCTACAAGTGTAAATGTGATTACTGTTCGGCCAACCATCGAACCCTGCAGTTTCAATTCAAGTCTCAACAAAATATCCCTCTTAAATTAAAGTACAGAAGCACCGACTGAGCAAGAAAACTTTATTTCAGCAACCGATCCTCAGCTTGTCATCTCGTCCTTTAGTGTTGCGTCAGAGCAAATCTCTCCATGGAAGACGCAATGGAAGACTATCCACAATGCGATGCAGACTTATAATCATCAGCAAAAAATTGATGGAATTGGATCAGAAATCGGGCTGGGTCTCCATCAAGCCCACTGTGTTGAACTTAATGATATTGAAACGAGGCCGTTGTTCATGAGCGCCCAGCATCCCGAAGCCTCTAACGTCGGCCCATATAAGACCCAGCACTTTCAAAGGTCTGATATCCCAGTTCAGCCCGTAGCAGCTAGCGCCGGCCCCTATAAGACTTCCATCCAGCACTTTCAAAGGCCTGATATGCTAGTTAAGCCCGTAGCAAGACACAGCCCATTAATTCTCAAAGTTTGCAACCCGTCTGCTACGCATGACCCAGGCAAATCTGCAATGTCCGTAGAATCAAGCCAAGAACCCGTGAGTATTGAAGACCAATCCGTCTCTCAAATGGATTTTTAGTTGATTACTCCATCTCTTAAAAGGCACCAGATGGTTGAGCTTTCAGAAGCTCCTAAGAGGAAATCTCAAAGACTCATCAAAATAGAGAAAAAAGACTCGGAAGACTACTCAATTCCAGATGAAACTTCAATGGCTCAAGCACTTCTAGATATGCATTCTGGAAATTTGGGAAAAGAGAAAAAGTTAAAAGGGAAAGCAAAATATAATCCCTACAGCAGACCATCATCCCAAGGAAAATCCAAAACAGCTTCTGAGGCAAGCTTAAAAATGCCTCCACAAGCCAAGTGAAGACAATAGCTTGGAATTGCAGGGGATTAGCCCACCCTAAAGCAATCAGAAACCTTAGGGCCAATATTAGGATATATAACCCGGATGTAGTTTTTTTGTCGGAAACCTTGGTGGCAGATGATCACACCATATCTATTGTTCATAGTCTAGGTTTCCATCATTTTTTTTATACTCCTGCTGTTTGTAAAAAAGGGGGCCTTCTTCTTTTGTGGTGTCCGGGTGTAGAGCTTGAACCTGTAAATATTAATAGTAATGCAATTTCTGTTTTAGTTTACTCTGATCCCCCACACCAACCTTGGTTACTCACTTATGTTTATGCACCAGCTCAGTGGATTAACTATGCTACTTTTTGGAGTCATTTAGATTCATTATCTCAAGCTTTTCATGGGTCCTGGGTTTGCATGGGAGATTTTAATGATATTACTAACCAGTCTGAAAAATATGGGGGGAGGCCTGTTCCTTTCAACCCAAATAAGGGTCTCAAAGTCCTTATGGACAGAAACGGCCTGATTAATATTGGTTATATGGGACCAAAATTCACTTGGACCAATAATAGACAAAGGAATGCACTTATAAGAGAACGATTAGACCGATCCATTGCTAATCAAGAATGGAGACTACTTTTCTCAGATGCAACATTACAGCACTTGGCATCATCAGCATCGGATCATCATTCAATCTTATTGCAAACAACGGCTAATATACGCCAAGCTCCATCATTCAAGTTTGAAGAATTCTGGACTCGTGAACCTCTGAGCCACCAAATAATCAGTGAAGCATGGAAGAAACCACACTTGGGCAACCCGTCTTATATCTTGTGCAAGAAGATCAAGTCTACAAAAGAAGCGCTCAAAATGTGGAACAAAAGTCGCTTCGGACGGATCAATTACAATATCCTTCAAATTGAAAATGAACTTTTCGAGATACAAGGCAATCTTATGACTCCTTCAAACCAAGAAAAAGAAAGATTCTTGCAACATAGACTGCACAAGCAACGTGAATATGAAGAAATCTTATGGAAACAAAAATCCAGACTTACTTGGTTAACTTCAACGGATCTCAACACCAAATTTTATCACTTGACAACAACAATTCGTCGGAGAAGGAATGCAATTGAAACAATCAAACTGGGACCAGGTATTTGGTCTATGGACCCTCTTGAAATAGAATCTGCTTTTATTAATCATTTCAGCTCCATATATTCCTCTTCAAATCCAATCTTTCCTGAACAATTGGATAATCTATTTGAAAAACAAATCTCGGACATAGAGAATGATTCTCTAACTGCCATACCAGAGGAAAAGGAAATATTTGAAGCTCTAATACAGATTCCAGTAACAAAGCTCCAGGACCGGATGGAATGACGGCCCTCTTCTACAAGCACTACTGGAACATTGTTAAAATAGAAGTCATACTAGCAGTGCATAATTTCTTTAGTAGTGGTCAACTTCTAAAGCAGATTAATCATACTAACATTGCTCTTATCCCAAAGACTTCTAGTCCAAATAGTCCAACTCAATATCGTCCCATTAGCCTTACGAATGTAAGCTACAAGATCATAACCAAAATTTTGGCAAACTGTCTCAAAGATCTACTCCAAAAAATCATCTCACCACTCCAAATAGCATTTGTCCCTGACAGAAACATCAAGGAAAATACTATCATAGCTCATGAGCTTTTCTATCATCTTAAAAGAAAAACAGGGAAAAAAGGTTTGATGGCTATTAAGCTGGACATGGAAAAAGCCTTTGATCAAGTGGAATGAGAATTTCTCTATGCAGTGATGAAGAATTTGGGATTCAGTCAAAAGTGGATAAATTTGATAAAGGCATGCATATCTACAGTATCTTTTTCCATCCTCATTAATGGTTCACCAAGAGGTTTCTTCAAGTCACAAAGAGGTATAAGGCAAGGAGATCCAATGTCACCCTTTCTTTTTACTCTGGTCACAGAAGCACTATCAAGAATCTTATTAAAGGCTGAAGCTCAACAGAAACTGGAAGGGGTTCAAATCAGTAGAAATAGTCCAGCTGTGTCACATTTACTCTTTGCAGATGATACTATTATCTTCACAAAGGTCACGAAAAAAAATACAGAAAACCTATCAGAGTGTTTGACAAAATATTAACGTTGGTCAGGACAGAGGATAAACCTGAGTAAGTCTTCAATGTTCATTACCAGAAATACAAGCCAAGCAACAAAAACTTTTATTTCCCAATGGTTACCTTATAAATCTGCATCGGCTAGAATGAAATATCTAGGATTACCAATTTCTTTCAATAGAAACAAAAAAGAAAATTACAGTGATATGCTAGCCAAAGTGGGGGAAAAATTGGAAGAATGGGAATCAAAGCTACTGGCTCAGGCAGGCAGAACAATGTTAATCAAGTCTGTTGTAAGCACGATACCAACATATCACATGACCTCTTTTCAGCTATCAAAATCAGTTTGCAAATCGCTTGATCAATCTTTTAAGAACTTTTGGTGGGGATTCTCAAAGGATAAAATTCATCATATAACATTAAAGTTCTGGAAATCTATCTGCTTACCAAAAAAGGAAGGTGGACTGGGTATCAGATTAATGGAAAGGATGAATCAAGCGATGCTTGCCAAAACAGGTTGGGAATTAAGTGGACCTTCAAATGGTTTGTGGCATTCAATTCTTTCTGCTAAATATCTAAAGAACACAACTTTCTAGGAGGCGACACAAAAAACAACTGACTTATGCATGTGGAAGGGAATACTTAAAACAAGAGAGTTGCTTAATAAAGGTCGATGTTTCCAAATCTATAGTGAAAAATCTATAAATATCTGGTCAGATCCATGGGTTCCTTCGCTGAATAACTTCAAGCCACAGCAAATACAAGGTATGACTCTTGATCGCCAACTCTTACAGTTTCAGATCTCATTATTAGTAATCTTAGGAGTTGGGATGTACCAAAATTGCGAAACCTTTTTTATCAAGGAAGCATATCAGAAATTATAAAAATCTCTCTCTCGGTAAGATCGATTGAGCAAGATAAAGTTGTTTGGGTACTCAGTCACAATGGAAAATACTCTGTCAAAACAGCCTATCATGCATATTTGCAGACTCAAGTTTTAGTTCAGCCTAGCTTCTTTACATCTCTCTTCAAGCCTATGTGGAGCCTTAAAATTCATGATCGTCATAAATTGATGTTGTGGAAACTTCTTTGGAATATTCTTCCTACCAAATCACGAATTGGTGAATTCATTACTCACCAAAATTCAGAAGAGTGTTCACTTTGCAACCAAGAGAAAGAGACTCTACTACATCTTTTTATATAATGTCCTGTCATCAGAATATAGTGGTAACAGAGCAGCTGGTCTTTAAATCTTGCAAGACTGCCTATAAATTCCATATCAGATTGGATTAGGATGATCATCTATCCAGATAAAGAATTGGGCCTTCTATCAGAAGAAAAACATCATTTCCAGCTATTTACAGTCATAATGTTAGATTTTATCTGGAGAAAGAGGAATGACATAGTCCACAATCACACATTTTTATCATTTCAAGATGCAAAAATCCAGCTTCAACACATCTTTGAAGATTATAAAGAAGCCTGGAAGAAGAGAAAGAGTCAATACATCAAAGAAGAAGAATGGAAATCTCCTCCGTATAATCATCAAAGCTTCTCTTTTGATGCAGCAGTGCGTGATCATTTCTCAGTAGGCTCGATAATACAAAGAAATCATAGAGGAGATATTCTGGGAATAAAATTGTAAGCACGATACCAACATATCACATGACCTCTTTTCAGCTATCAAAATCAGTTTGCAAATCGCTTGATCAATCTTTTAAGAACTTTTGGTGGGGATTCTCAAAGGACAAAATTCATCATATAACATTAAAGTTCTGGAAATCTATCTGCTTACCAAAAAAGGAAGGTGGACTGGGTATCAGATTAATGGAAAGGATGAATCAAGCGATGCTTGCCAAAACAGGTTGGGAATTAAGTGGACCTTCAAATGGTTTGTGGCATTCAATTCTTTCTGCTAAATATCTAAAGAACACAACTTTCTGGGAGGCGACACAAAAAACAACTGACTCATGCATGTGGAAGGGAATACTTAAAACAAGAGAGTTGCTTAATAAAGGTCGATGTTTCCAAATCTATAGTGGAGAATCTATAAATATCTGGTCAGATCCATGGGTTCCTTCGCTGAATAACTTCAAGCCATAGCAAATACAATGTATGACTCTTGATCGCCAACTCTTACAGTTTCAGATCTCATTATTAGTAATCCTAGGAGTTGGGATGTACCAAAATTGCGAAACCTTTTTTATCAAGGAAGCATATCAGAAATTATAAAAATCTCTCTCTCGGTAAGATCGATTGAGCAAGATAAAGTTGTTTGGGTACTCAGTCACAATGGAAAATACTCTGTCAAAACAGCCTATCATGCATATTTGCAGACTCAAGTTTTAGTTCAGCCTAGCTTCTTTACATCTCTTTTCAAGCCTATGTGGAGCCTTAAAATTCATGATCGCCATAAATTGATGTTGTGGAAACTTCTTTGGAATATTCTTCCTACCAAATCACGAATTGGTGAATTCATTACTCACCAAAATTCAGAAGAGTGTTCACTTTGCAACCAAGAGAAAGAGACTCTACTACATCTTTTTATATAATGTCCTGTCATCAGAATATAGTGGTAACAGAGCAGCTGGTCTTTAAATCTTGCAAGACTGTCTATAAATTCCATATCAGATTGGATTAGGATGATCATCTATCCAGATAAAGAATTGGGCCTTCTATCAGAAGAAAAACATCATTTCCAGCTATTTGCAGTCATAATGTTAGATTTTATCTGGAGAAAGAGGAATGACATAGTCCACAATCACACATTTTTATCATTTCAAGATGCAAAAATCCAGCTTCAACACATCTTTGAAGATTATAAAGAAGCCTGGAAGAAGATAAAGAGTCAATACATCAAAGAAGAAGCATGGAAATCTCCTCCGTATAATCATCAAAGCTTCTCTTTTGATGCAGCAGTGCGTGATCATTTCTCAGTAGGCTCGATAATACAAAGAAATCATAGAGGAGATATTCTGGGAATAAAAACAGAAAAATTCCAAACCGCTACTCCTATAGTCGCAAAAGCCTTGGCAGCATTGTTAGCATCTAAGACGGCTTCCAATCAGAATCTTGCAATAATAGAATGGGATGCTTAGTCGATATTTACATCTATTGAAAATCCAGATTCGACTCCTTTCTGGAACATATCAACTATTATTGGTGACATTCTTCACATCTCCCAACTTCACCAAGACTGAAAATTTACTAAGATACATCGATCTCAAAATCGATGCGCGCACTCGGTGGCGCAATGGACAGCTACAAATCTTGTATTTAGAAGCATACTTTTAGATAATATTCCTAGTTATTTTTTGTATATTGACAGTGGAAAAGATCCACCTTAAACTTTTGTACTTTATTATTTATAATATGCTTGATTAGAAAAAAAAAAAAAAAAGTACGTTGTAAATAAGATTGGAAGAGTATCATTACTTATATTTCTTTCTCGCTGAGTTTTCAATTTTAGCATATTGATTATTGAATTCTGTATTTATTATTATTTTTTAAAATGATTACGGTTTATTATCTCACGATTGGAATTATTTTTATTTTTATTTTTTATGTCAACAGGTAATGGGGCTTCCCACGTGAAAATGGAACGCACGTGCTACACAGACTCGCTCGTTTTCGAAACTCCGACCTTTTGATGCATGTTCAAAGGGAAATCTCGAGGGTCTTTGTTCCGGAGCAAAAACGATGGCGCCAGCAGCAACAATTCGGTTGTTCGCAGTCATGTCCGTTCTAATGTTGTTTCTTCTCCTTTCCCCATCA
This sequence comes from Juglans regia, assembly GCF_001411555.2. Taxonomy (NCBI): domain Eukaryota; kingdom Viridiplantae; phylum Streptophyta; class Magnoliopsida; order Fagales; family Juglandaceae; genus Juglans; species Juglans regia. The sequence goes on from NC_049903.1 coordinate 8,198,957, forward strand.
ATGGCGATCTACTGCGACGAAGACGATTGCTATGATCTCCTAGGGTCAGCTCAAGCTCACCTAAATTTCCTCTCCGATCCCCATTTTATCCCCACTTTTCTCTCATTGTTACTTCTCTAACCTATCTTTAACCTGCGTTTTTAGGGTTTCACAGAGTGCCAATTCTTCGGAAATCAAGAAAGCTTACTATAAGCTCTCACTGAAATAGTGAGTTTGTGATGCCTTTATTATTTTTATTTATTTATTTATTTCGGTTTCATTCTAATTCTGGAATTTCATTTATTAATCTTGATTTAATTCAGTCACCCGGATAAAAACCCGGATCCTGAATCGAAAAAGATCTTTGTCAAAATTGCCAATGCCTATGAGGTACGGCAGATCTTACTCCTATTTTTTTCGTTCAAATCGGATAGTAATTATCCTTTGAATTTGTTTTGATGCCGTGCTTAGTTTATATATGTTGCCTTACTTTCTGTGCTTATATGTGCTGAAAACGCAAAACTTATTGCTGCTGTAGATTTTGAAGGACGAAGCGACGCGGGAGCAATACGATTATGCAATTGCACATCCAGAAGAGGTAAAAAGACCATAATTATTTTATTATAACATTATCTAACTCTTTTTTGTTAGAGACTTGGAATAATTCCTTAGTAGGTGACTTGGCCATTCATAAACAAGCTACAAGGCATTCGAACAATCTAAGTGTTATGGTTCGTGTGTGGGTGCTGTGTATTATATTTTCATGTGTTGCTTTGGTTTGCTGCTTGTTACAGCCAACCTTGTTTGAAAGTGTTTATGCACAGACTGCTTACCTTCAATAAGATGTTTTTATCTACCACAAAAAGACGTGACAGTTGTTATGCAAACTTTGAACCTTTTTTTGGTTTTGATAAGTAAGAAGTAATTTTATTAGAAACGAATGTATGGGCGAAGCCCATGTACACACAAAGCATACAACAGAAAACTTTGAACTTTGAACGTAGTGCTTGATATGCTTAGTCCTCAGCTTAGTGACATTGTATTCAATCTGTACGGGTCTTATAATTGTTTATGTTATAATCTGGCAAATGCTGCAGTGGTAGTCTACAATAAAATCAAGCAGTTTGAGGGAGTCGGCATACATAATTTGGTGCTAGAGCCTCTCTAATTAACATTGCTCCCTCTTGCCCATAAAGAAATAGCATCTCTCCCTCTTTCAGCTTTTATTTTAGTTAATATCTGTGTGATATTCTTGTTAATGGTTTACCTATCCAAAAAAATATGTGTGATATTGATTACCTTCATGAAAATAGTGGAGTAAACCAGTACCATCTGTTGTTTACATTTGTGTAAGTTTTGTTGTAAAGGCACGCTTTTGTGTCTGGCCTAGGAAGGACTATGTCTAGTACAAATCTTGGTCTGATCATCAAAGGTGTTGTGGGACTTGCTCCCTGCCACTGTATAAGCACATCTCTTCCTACCATTTTGTAGAGGAAATATTTGAATGCCCCAAAATTAGAATAGCAGAATCTTTTAACCTTACATGTTCATTGAAAGAATTGTAACTGTCATCATTTTCTTTTCAGGTATTTTACAATACAGCTCGTTACTATCAGGCATATTATGGTCATAAAACAGTGAGTACTTTTTCATTCGTCTTGGTATATTCTGTCTCATTTAGAACTAAATGTGACAGTAAGTTGACTAAGGTTTGTATTCCATTCAAAATGTCCTTAAGTTGGTTTATGCATCTACCTGCCAGGATCCCCGTGCTGTCCTGGTCGGCCTTCTTTTGGTTCTCTCTGGATTTCAGTATCTCAATCAGTGGACAAGGTATAACCAGGTACTGTGATATCTGATACCTCAAATATGAAAACATGATACCATATGCATCTTTATGTGAGATTGTTTGGTGGATATGCCGAATGTTGGTAAGCTAGTATAGCTCGGATAACTCAAAGTAATCTGAATTTAAGACATTGCAGTATTACTTGTCATGGCTAATGTTACTTGATGTTACTTAAGAACTCTTTATTCTCGTCTTTTCTGAATAGACCTCAACGAATGGTAGTGGTAAGCATTTAAACTCAACTATATATAGAACATATACAATGTATAAATTTTGTTATATAAGTTAGCTGTATTATGCAGGGTATTTGGCTGGATTTTTTTGCAATGAAAATTGTTTCTAATATCACATATTAAAATGCTCGGACAAGTCCCATTACATTTTGAATTCTTCTTGTTCTAGGCTGTGGAAATGGTCAAGAAAACGCCTGCTTACAAAAATAGGTTACGAGCCTTGGAACTTGAGCGTAGTGGAGGAACTACAAATAAGAAGAAGACTCACAAGCTGACGAATAAGTATGACCCTGTCAAAAGTTCTTTGAGAGTTAATAATAAGATTTCATGGATGTCCTTTTCTTCTCTTGATGATGTGTCAATCAATGTGGACACCTCGTCCTTTCAAACTCCCATGTGCTTCTTTTTTAGGATTATTCTTTGGGTACTCCCCTTGTATCGGGCTTTGCATATTATGATTCTCAAATTATGGTAACAACAAAATGGGCTGTGTTCTTATTGCAGAAAAATGGAAGAAGATTTCAGCAAAGATCTTGACCTGCAGATAAAGGGAGCCGAAAAGCCATCCATCTGGGGACTTCTTGGTGTCCGTTTCCTACTCCTACCTTATACAATTGGAAAGGTTGTAGCGCTGTTACTGCAACTTTTTTTAATGTGTATTATTCAACAGTAACTGCAATGGCTATGGTTTCTTGTTGATCTATTTCGTTCATGAATAGGTGCTGATCTTAGCTTATTTAGCCAAAATTGATGTTTGTGTTTTATTTTTATCCGATCCAGCTATTGTTATGGTCTGGTTGTTGGTTTTGGAGATACAAGGTGAAAAAAGCTCCATATTCTTGGGAAGATGCATCTCACCTTACACAAAGGTCCCTTGGAGTTCCTCTTGATGCGTGGATAAATATTGGTACGTTGGATCTAATCTTCATCTATATATACATATGCTAATCGTGTGCCAAACAAAGAGTGCTATGCGCCATATCATCTATAATCACCCCCCCCCCCAAAAAGAAAAAAAAAGAAAAAGAAAAAGAAAAAGTAAAAACAAAAGGCTGGACCCATACAAGAACTCTCCATTATGTTTTTGTTGGTTGCAGTCTTTCCTGACTTTAGTAATTTTTGATATTTTACATATATCAAAAACTTTATATATATATATATATAAAGTTCTTTCCAGACTTCACGCTGTTGATACTGCACCTGCACACTGTACTTGTGTGCTCTAGAGGGTCCTTAACTTAAAAGAGTTTTAGAAATTAAGATATTTGTATGTTTCTATCAGATGACTCCACAAAGGAAGATCTTGTTCAAAGACGTTTATGGGAGAAATCCAACTTGGAGAGCTACCTATCCGAGATGCGGAAAGAATCAAAGCGTAGGAGATAAACAGGCTTTGCTTTGCTATACTCTGAAATACCAACGACAAACTTCTGATACAAGTCAAACATACACGGAAGAGTTTACCCATAATGCGCGAAGAATCAGAAACAGTAGTATTTGGTTTTTAGGAAAAAGGCAGAGTAGGATAATTGTTTCGAACCCCCAACTTACCAACCTTTTTAAGCCTTCAGAATCTCAGATGTGAGCTTATGTGTAGTTGGTTTAATGGGTCAATAGATCTTGATGTGAAGTTCTTCAAACTGATCTTGGTGGGTGGCATGGCATGCTGAGGTAACTTGGCAGGCTTGTTCCCTCTCTTTGTTTCGCTTCTGACAGATATTTGGTGATGATGCTTTTTAAACCGATTATTGGGAGAGCCATTATATTGCTATTAGCCTGTTATGTTTTTTTTTTTTTTTGAATGCGCATACCAAATTTTGTTCTGTTGGCGAGTCGAAGTACGATGGTTGCCCATTTCTCCCCTATTTTTCGTCATTTTTCTGACATCGATGTATACAAATAACATTTGTATTGATGTCAATTTCTGAGGACATCTCCATACGCCTCAAATATGGGATGGTGAGAGACACATGGAGTTGAAACCGTTGAATCCTCTAACTTCTTTGTCCAGACAAAACATATATCATTCATTCATTTCATTTAAAGAGGAATGGGGAATAGAAAAAGAACGAAACAAAGCTTCTTCCAAGAAAAGAGAAAATAAAAAATAAAAAAAACCCGACAGGGTATAGTTACTGGAAAATATATTATTAAGTACTCTTAAAATATATAGAAAAATTATATTTTCAAGTCCGTGTATAGAGTACACTTAATAAAATGTTGATTTAGAAGATAAGTTTTAAAATTTAATTTTTAAAAGTTAAATATTATCATTTAAGTGATGTGAATACTGTGTTCAATACATCGACTTGACAATAAAATTACTCATATAATATTTTTATCCTATTATAAAACATCATATCATACTCACTTATATAATTAGTAAAAATAATCAAAAGTTAATAAAATAAACATCATATTCTATTGTAAATTTGAGTTAAGTTGAAAGTTGAATAAATTATTGTAAAAATATTATTTTTTTAATATTATTATTATTTTAAAATTTGAAAAAATTAAATTATTTATTATATTTTATGTTAAAATTTAAAAAAATTATAATGATTAGATAATATGAGTTGAGATGAGTTACGAAGCGTTTGAGATCCAAACGACCTTACCACTGTAAGAATTATTAAAAAAAGGAAAATGCTAGATGCCTCGTTGGGCTCTAGTGTTTTTTTATGTGTTTTTTTAGTTTTTTTTTTATATAGATATTTTTAATAATTTTTAATATTTTAAAAAAATCAAATAAAAATTATAATATTATTAAAAAATACTTTCTTAATTACGAAGTAGAATAATTCGTGATTAAGAAAATATTTTTTAATAATATTTTTTTACTTTCTAATTAAAGAAATATTTTTTAATAATATTTTAAATTTATTTTATTTTTTAAAAATATTTAAAAATAAAAAAAAAATTATATAAAAAATAAATTAAAAAGATACACTTAAAAAAATACATGCAAAGCCCATGGCCCCAGCAGGGGCTGCAGCATGACCCTTAAAAAAGAAAAGAAAAAAAAGAAACAAAGCACTCCTGGCTCCCGAGCCTACTTGGCCACTGCAGTTTATGCTGCTCGATTTTCTCCGTTTCCCCAACGATACCCTTCCAAAATCCTCTCCGGGGCTCTTTCGATCTCATGCTACCAAGCATTCTCTAATGGCTCAGTCTCAGGTCCTCTTCCCTTCCCTTCTCTGAAATGTCAGTAACCATTGGTATGTGTAAATGATATCTTGATTGAAAAAAATGATAATAACAATCTCGTTTTGTTACACATAATAGATTGGATATTTGGTTCCGCTTATTCAAAATCTTGTCGAAGACGCTTCAATCCCAAAGCTCACCCTCTCTGAAGGCGCAAACTTGATTGGCCGCAACAACCTCCCAGTGCCCGACAAGCGGCTCAGCCGCAAGCACATCACTCTAACCGCTTCCGCCGATGGCTCCTCCGCCAACTTGTTTGTGGTGAGTAGCCCTTTACTTCTGCTCAAAGACAACTCTATTCCCGTAAATATATATTGTTGTGCTCGATTGGTTTATCTGGGTGGAATGTTTTAGGAGGGTACGAATCCCATTGTGATCAATTCCGGGAATAAGAGAAGGAAGCTGTGTTCTCAAGAAAGCGCTACCATTTCAGACGGTGCTATTATAGAGCTGATTCCAGGGCATCATTTTTTCAAGTACGTATCGTCGGGTGGCGACGAAAACGCACCTTTGCGTCAGACCCATAAGAGGAATGAAGCAAGAGAGTTCGGTAAAGGAGAGGAACCATGTCGAAGGAGGCCGCATCAAACGTCTGAACGCATATCCTTTGGTACCAAATCTCAGGTGTTGTATTTGCATTTGTTTTAGTAGTGCTTTTATTTACACTTTTGGCATTTATTTGATTTCTGTTCTTAACAAAAACTGGGAACAGTTTCGTATTTTTGGTTTTTGCTAGAAACATTCTGGCTTACTTTTGTTTGAATTTTACAGATTGGAAATTCAGGGCACTCCCAGTCTAAGGGAGAGAGTAATGAGATGGCTATCCGACATTTTCATGTCTCTAATGATAAGTTACCTTGGACTTTTCGGCTCTTGCAAGTGAAAGAGCTGCCAGCATGGGCAAACACCTCTTGTGTTTCATTAAGTGATGTGATTCAGGTAACAACATTCACCAATAAAAAAACCAACATTTAAAATTTTGCATATCCAGTATCTACCTGCTTAATTCGTAGAGTTTTGTGCGTTATTTTCAAGGAGAATTTTCCAATTTAATCTTTGGTGCTTTTATCACTTTGAAAGAAATAATGGATTGTCTAAAACACTAGTATTTGATTGTTGACTTGATTTGCATGCAAATGATCTGATTTCTTGTTTGTTTGGTAGGGGGATATTCTCATCGCTATCCTTTCAAATTACATGGTAGACATCGACTGGTTGTTACCTGGTGAGTTCTATTCACTTTGGTTGTTATCCTTGGTTTAGTTCCACTTTCCTGCCTGTCTGAGCTAGACTGGGTTAACATCTTGCACTGAAAGAAATCTATTGAGAAGTAGGTATTTAAGTTCTTAGAAGTATGTAAATAATGTATGTACGTTCACCGATAATGTCTGACATCTGTATCCAATTCCCATGTCTCAGTTTTGAGTTGAAAGAGCCAAAGGTAAATTTATTTGCATGTTTGTATCACTCTTTAGTTATGCACTCAGATTGGAGTACTTGTTAATTTGCCCTTGGTTATGGGGTTATTACCTGGTAGTTTTATTGATAAGAGAGAATTGCTTTTTTTCCTGATGCTTCTAAAAGATTTGTTTATAGGTTGTATTTCACTGCTACACATATAGGTATCTTAGTTGTAATTGCCAATATTACAAGTAATATTCACACTTTAGGTTATTCATTTTGAACTAAGATGCTTTAATGGATATGGTTCCTGTTGTAGTTTTGTCATAAGCTCATCTTATTAGCTATTTAATGATTGCATTTTGGTGCGGTCCAATGCTTACACACGTTTGTGTAGTAGTGCATTCTTTTATGCGTTTTTTTTTTGTGTGTGTAGCATGTCCAGCACTTGGAAAAATCCCTCATGTATTGGTAGTTCATGGAGAAGGTGATGGCACATTGGATCATATGAAGGTTTACTTTTATTCTAATGAATATCAATGTCCATTATGCATTGGGGGTTTATTTTTGTGGGCAGACACTAACTTCATTTACTCTGATTATTTTCAAGAGAAATAAGCCTGCAAACTGGATTCTGCATAAACCACCCTTACCTATTTCATTTGGGACTCACCATTCAAAGGCCATGATTCTTGTCTATCCTAAGGGAGTGAGGATTATTGTACACACAGCAAATTTAATATATGTAGATTGGAACAACAAAAGTCAAGGTTTGTGGATGCAAGACTTCCCATGGAAAGATCAAAATAGCCCAAGCAAAGGGTGTGGATTTGAAAATGACTTGATTGATTATCTCAGTGCCTTGAAGGTAATAACACATATAATTTGTTACGTTGAAGATGGTGTCCTAAAGATCTTGTTTGGCTTTCTTGATGAAGTTCCTGTATATTTCTCTTAGTTGTTTGAGATGATGTTGACATAGAAGTGATGTCATGAATCTCTTACCATTCCCTGTTTTTTACTCCGTGCTTTCTGCAGTGAAAATAATGTCTATGTCATGGACTTCCTCAACTGTGTGATAAATCTTACGCTTTCTTTTTATTCCTTTAACTTTCCTTGCTTTTGCCTTGGGGCGTTTTATTTGTTTATGCTCTCAGCTTATTCTCTTTCAAAAACTTACAGTGCACCTTCCACGCCATATGCTTGTCCAACCAGTAGATTTGGAGTTTTGCTTACCTGTGAGAGGCTTTGTATTCTCTTTATTGATGCTGCCATCTAGATTAAGCGTAATAATCTGTGTCTTTTTTGTTGGTTGACTGATGCAGTGGCCTGAATTCTGTGTCAAATTACCAGCCCTTGGAAACTTCAATATCAATCCAACTTTCTTTAGGAAGTTTGATTATAGCAATGCGGCGGTACATTTTTTATTCCCTAATCTGTCATAATTTTTCTTTGTTCTTAGTTTCTGTTGGGAGGATATGATGTTAAAATAGTATCTACTTGTGTCTAGGATATCATTATACGTGGACATATAAAACTACTTGCACATTTTTCAGGTCAGATTGATTGCATCTGTTCCTGGATATCACAGGGGTACCAATCTGAAGAAGTGGGGACACATGAAGCTACGAACTGTTCTCCAGGAGTGTACTTTTGATAAAGAATTTAAAAAGTCCCCACTTGCTTATCAGGTATAGTTAGAATTCTTGACTAGTATGATGGTCATGTGGTTCTTGACTGTGGATGTCAATCCTAATGGTTCTCAGTTAGTAGGTGAAGAAATCAAATAAGAGATCATGGTATTTGTTGAAGTTTTTCCTTCATTTGGTTTCCCTGTTTTATGCTGTTCTGAATCAAGTCTTTTCATTCAATTCCTTTCTGCTGAATTTTTTATGTGCATAAATGTTTGCAATGGATATTTTGATAATTTATAATTATGCTGTATTATTGCAGTTCTCTTCCCTCGGTTCTTTGGATGAGAAGTGGCTGGCTGAGCTGGCTTCCTCCATGTCATCGGGCTTCTCAGAAGATAAAACACCACTTGGTCTTGGGGAACCATGCATTATATGGCCTACTGTGGAAGATGTCAGATGCTCTTTAGAGGTACTACCAAGTAGGTTATTCAGGTTGAGCTTATTGCTTGATAGAGTAAGGTTTCCTCCAAAACCCTTTCCAGGTTTTGGACATTGGTTGTTGAGTATTGGTTGTCGCAGCAGTCATTCTAGACAGACAGTTTCATGCTTGATGAATGCAGAAGAGTTACAGCCCATGTAAAATCAATGGCCAACCAACTCAACACCTTATATTCTGAAATTCTCTAAATAATTTCCTTGATTGAGGTAAGGGTTGAGTTTGGTTGAATCCTAAGAATACCTGTCGTTGAACATTTCAAAAAATTGTAATACAAGGATCTTGCAATGCTGACACATCATTGTTCCTAGCTGTCAAACTTGTTCAGATATCATAAAAATCAATTGTATATGTCTTCCTGGAAGAGAATAATTCTCTGATATCTGTGCAAATAAATTCATCTCACTTAAGTAATAATGTGAACTTAGTTTAGACCCCCCACCTTTCCCCAACAAAAAGAAAAATAAAGTGAATCTATATACCTTAATTCTTTTCAACTAATGATCTTGTGTTATAGCATTTTGAAAGTGGATATAATCTGAATACATGGAGTTCTCATTACTCATGCTCCAATATGCAGGGCCTAATCAAGTAATTTTGAACTCACAAAAGATGAATCAAGTTGACTGACTTTGACAATTTGTGTATCAAGAAAATAATTGTGACAGAAACGGATGAGCCCCAGTTCTGTCATGCAAATTTTAGAGTATACATTGCTTATGAGTTTTATCTATCAGTCCATTTCTATACTTTCTGAATGTTTTTTTTTCACGGGTTCTTTCTCCCCAGGGTTATGCAGCTGGAAATGCCATTCCAAGTCCACTGAAGAATGTGGAGAAAGAATTCTTGAAGAAGTATTGGGCAAAGTGGAGGGCAGGCCACACCGGTCGCTGGTGTGTATCTCTTATTACTAGAGAAAGTCTGAACTATTTACTTATCATTCTGTAAATTTAGAGCATTTACTGAACTTTTAACGAAAGAAACCATCCATATTTTATACATCCCCCCGTTTTTATGGGTGGGGGGGGTAAAGACGTGTTATAGATATGTCATAATGTCTGGCACACTGGTTCATAGTACTTGATGTTCCTGTTTTTTTCTCTTTTGTTTCTTTTGAAGTATACTTATTAATTAGATCTACAATCATTGTTGTCAATATTCCAGTCGTGCAATGCCACATATAAAGACATACACCCGGTATAATGGTCAGCAACTTGCGTAAGTGTTCGTATTTGCCTATTATTTGTGCTTATTTATTATATGTTAAGCATGAGCTATGAGCCTGTACTTTTCCCCAACAGTTGGTTTTTGCTGACTTCAGCAAATCTTAGCAAAGCTGCCTGGGGAGCCCTCCAGAAAAATAATACTCAGTTGATGATCCGATCTTATGAGGTATGTATATCGGTATTGGTGCTATTTGAAAGATTAGGTTCAGATATAGATGAACGCTACATTAATTATAGGTCTTGGCCCTGTTGCAAATCATTGAGTCTTTTCCTACTATTTGCTCCAACTGAAGTATTGACATTTGTAATTCTACTATTTCTTGTTTGTTATCATTTCAGCTAGGAGTGCTGTTTTTACCATCTTCTACTGAAAGACACGGTTCTGAATTTTCTTGTACAAGTAATGGTGATGTAATGGAGGTAATGACTACATCCTAGCTTGTGAGTTCTTTAGTCATCACTGCCTTTAAATTTGCACTGCCTATTCAGAGTGTGGGTGGGAAGAATCTTGGCCAAAAGAAAGTTTCTGTGAGTTTCAGGATAAGAGCAGATTATTAGAAAATTCTGAAGTACCAAGAACGACACAAGTTACCCTAACTTGGCAAGGAAGTAGGAATTCTGACCCAACATCTGAAGTAATTCCATTGCCTATACCTTATGAACTCCCTCCTCAACCATACACTCCTGAAGGTCCTGCTCTGTTCCTCATCCATTGCTTTGTTTTTGGGTCACATATATCTAAACTCCGTTATCTCCTCTGCAGATGTACCCTGGTCTTGGGACCGGCGATATACTAAGAAAGATGTTTATGGTCAAGTTTGGCCACGACAAGTACAGCTGTATTCTATTCAAGATTCCTGACATCTTTAATGTATATACAAGGAACTCCATTAGTGTTTCTTTCTTTTTGGTTCTCGATCTTCATTTGATGTGTATCATAAAATGGGGTTGTCGACGCCATGAATCTATATTTGTACTCATTTTAGATGAGTTTTTCAATTTTTTTTTTTTATGCATAAATCCTTTGTTGGCAAGTGGCTCGCTCATTAGTTCTTTGTAAGGTGTGGTTAAGCTAACGTGAATCAATCATAGCAGAAAATGCAACGATAATTTCTTGTATTTATGCATGGTTGCTTACTCTTCCCAGGTTAGTTCTCTTGCATTTCCCCTCTCAGTGACTACGCAGCCATCTTGTATCTTTTAGTTCTCATGCTGGCACTGATAAAGTCGCCCGTTGGATGAGAATATTTAGGTGAGATTCTCTCGTCCATTTCAGAGCCAATATGAAGGGAATTTAGGCAGGATCACCACGAATCTCGACTCTAGTTAGACAATATCGGACACTGTTTGTTTACCTATTCGCAAAACCCACCCACGCATGCATGCATGCATGCATAAACTCTTTGTCGCTCACACAACGAAAAACCAGCCATCTCCTTAGAAGAAGACCCTTCTCCATTGAAAGGACTTTATTCGACTGTGTTAGAGAAAATGATAAATATTTTCACTAAAAACTTTAAAATCGTGATTTTTTTTATTATTAACTCATGCCAATTACATGGGTTGGTATCGACAAATACAAGAAAATAGTCGAAAGAACAGTGGGGTTTGAAAACAATTGTATTTGTGTGAAGTCAGGAGCAGCCCATTGAATTGTCTGATCGATCCTTTACTAACACTTCAATTTGCTTCCATCGTGATTTTATCTTGCATGAAGGGAGTATGTTGAAGAGTAGTGTACGTAGTGTTATATAGTTAGGTCACCACGTATGCTTATGTGGGTAAAATTATAAATATATATAAAATTTTCTTTTCTCTTATATTCTCGAACGTATTTGAAGGAAAATTTAACGAAAATCACCACACATCTAGGGTGTTAGTTAGATAATATCGGATACTGTTACAACAATCCTATCATTCAAATTTTTTGTTTCTCTTTCCCAAAACCCATACGTGCATGCACAAACTGTGTCTGACACAGTGAAAAACCCACCTCTCCTTTCCTTTTGTTATCCAACAATGGATGTGGTTTTTGAGCCTCAGGGAGGAAAACCATTCACCATTGAAGTGGGTTTCTTCGACTCTGTCCTAGAGATCAAAGAAAAGGTACAAAAATACCAAGGCATACCCATTCACAAGCAAATCCTAATCTTCAAAGGCCATGTCCTACAAGACGACCGCAATGTGGAGCACTCCGAAATCCTCCAAAACTCACACATTCAGCTCGTTGTTACTCCCGATTCCGATAAAGCCACCGTCGAGATAATTGAGAACTACTCGCAGCCCAAGAAAATCCAACTCATCGTAAGGATGCCGATGTCCAAAGTTCACGTCCCTATAGAAATGGACGTAAACGACACGATTGGACGGTTCAAGGAAAAGATACAAGAAATGGAAGCTGTACCAGCCAACAGGTTGGTGATTCACTCAAGCGGTATCGAATTACAAGACCATATATCCTTACGTGATTATGAACTTTCGGATAATTCAGATATCGATGTCAGTTTTAAAGGGTCCCCAACTGCTGCTTTGACAGCAACACGATCTGGGCCTACTACGACGGGTTCGAAGAAATTAAAGCTAATGGTGTTGCCAAAATGTGGGACGAAGAAGATTCCGGTAGAGGTGAATGCATCGGATAATGTTGGGGAGCTAAGGAAGGAGCTGCAGAAGTTGCAACAAAGGCTACACTTTCATCTTCCTCCAGAGGGTTATTTTTTCATTTATGAGCAGAATGTGATGGATGATGATAGATCATTTCGGTGGCACCATGTTGGGAATGGAGATACAATTGAAATCTTCAATGGGAGTGTAACCGGCGGTTCATAAAAGATAAATATATATATATATATATATATATTATTGGGATTTTGAATGTTTGAATCACTTCCTAGTACAATGATCTCTATCAGTCAACTCATGTATATTAATTATATCCTTTCAATATAATTAATACTCTTGATCTTCATCCTAATTGTTATCATCCCAATTAAGTCATGTAACAGATTTTAAACAATTGTCAGGATTTAAGTAGTTAATAGAAGAAGATACTCAGAATTAGAATGAAGAGTAGCATTTCTCGTCTTTATTTCTTCGGCAACAATTTTTTTCTTATTTTATTTTGTTTTGTAAATTAGAGCAAGCATGATGCATGACTATATATCTTAATTATGATATGGAGAAAGAAGCTTCTCTCATGCTATCTAGATCATACGTGAAATTCTTTGGATTTGCAATTGATTAGTAGGCAAAATGCTTTGAATATAGGCCAAAGCGGCCTTATTCCATAGCGCCACAAATCCATACATGTAACGACTAAAGGATCAGCAATATCGATAAGAATAATGATAGGATTACTACCCTACTATTACTACCCATTTATTATTCTTTTTATATATGATTTTTTTAAATTTTTTTTTTATTTTACTTAATGATTAAGGAAGTGTGTATTAGTAAATATATATATATTTTTAATTTTTTCTTAATGATTAAGGATGTTAAAAAAATATTTAAAAGAAAATGATAAAAAAATAAAAAAAACTTAAAATACATTTTGGTAGTAGATGGGTAGTAATAGGATAGTAAGCCTATCACTACCCTTTAATTTGTAGCAAGAAATAAAATCTCAAATAACTAATTTGAACCAAGAAAAAAAATCTCAAATATAGAAAGAAAATCCAGAAATTATGGGAGATGTTGTTTATCTTGATCAAATATATTTGAAGATGCATGATCTGAGTCTTAGCATGCATGCACGATCGAGTTATGGTGCTGTGCGGTGTGGCCCGGTGGGTGCATTCGAGTTTGAGTGAGGTGCAAGATTTGGTTGGGCCGACCACACTGGGCCCACTTAGAGGATGGACCGATCCAATTGTATTTGATTAGAGCAGAAGCCATTCTCAACTTCGAATAATAATAAAAAAGAAGAAATGACTAATTTTCAGTTAATAAGTATTTTATAATGAGTAATGTTATTCAGCATGCAGATTAAAACTGAAAAATACCACTCTTGTTAATTAAGACGTTATAACTGGTTAAGATGAATGAAAATTAATTAATAGGTAAAACTTGGTAACATGATGCAATGATCTTGATCGTCGGATCTTAATAAAAGTACATGCACACTACAAGAAAAATAGATTTTTGTGATAAATTTATTGCAATCAAAAGACTATTTTCAACCAATTTTAGTTGTAAATAATCATTTTACCAGAATTAACTGATGGCAAATAAGCAGTTTTCTTATAGTGATAACATTGTAAGTTTTAGGTAGTATGTGGATGTAAAGTACCACAAATGATAGATTTTTTTTTTCTTTCTTTCTGTACAGTGTAAAATGTTAATTTGTTAGAGGTTGAAGAGATTTTTTTCCCCTTAAAAAATCTAATTGGATTAGCTAATGTTAAAAGATATTTTTTATAAATGTAAGAAAAATTTGACTTTTAACTATTCTATTTACATAAATCTCTACGTTGAAATAGTTATTTTTTCATTATATAATAATAAAATAATATAAGATGAATTTGATTTTAATTATTCACATCAAATCTCTACATTAGATTATACATTTATTTATTATATAGTAATGAATAACTAATAATTTCAAAAATATTTAATTTTTTTAATTATTAATTTATTTTATTTTATCATATATATTTTACTATTCTACCTATTATATATTAATTTAATAATCAATATATCACTAACTCAAATTAAAAATATTTAATTTTTTTAATTATGAAATTATTTTATTTTATCATATTTTACTATTCATAATATTATATATTAATTAGTAATCATATTCTAATTAAATGATGGATTAAAAATAAAAACTAGAAAGATGTTGATGGAGACCTCGAGAGAGAAACAAATGATATAAAATGGATTTAATGAATAAACAGTATCTTTCAAATTTGGAAATAACTTTATAAGTTATTGTAGCTATATTCCAAATGTTTGGAATATAACTATCTAATGTAATACATTTTATAGTTCAATAGTTAAATTTTTATTGGATTTAACTTTTAGTTAATCCAATGAAAATGCTCTTAGAGGTTGAAGAGATTTTTTTCCCCTTAAAAAAAATAGTCTGCTATATATAAAGCAAGAAAAAGAGAGAAAATGTTAAGTATTTTTCACCAAAAAATTTAAAATCACTATTTTGAGTACGTAATTCACGCCAATTGCATGGGTTAGTACGTACGTATTATATTTGCTCATTGATCATAAGAAAATAGCCGAAAGAACAGTAGTACTAGTGTCAACAGTGTGGTGGTTTTAAAACAATATTTGTGTGAAGTACTCGTGAAGAGCAGCAGCTAGCCCATTGAATTGGCTCGATCCTTTATTAGTACTTCACACCAACCACATTTGCACGACCGAGTACTACTAGTATGAGGGTGTCAGATCAGATGCTGAAATTACTGATCTGGTTACCAAGTTGCGAGACGAGCAAAATCCCAATAGAGTTGAATGAATTTGATCGTGTTGGAGACTTAAGGAATGATCTACAAAAGTTGAAGCAGACACAACACTTCGATCTTCCAGAGGAGTATTAATTTTTTTATTCACAAGCAAGAAGTGATGGAGAATGACAAAACATTTAGGTGGCACCATGTTGAACAGGGTGATACAATAGAAGTCTTCTCAGGACACGTAACCCATTGTTCATCATATCTAGACACTAGGTTTGATGTGTAGATGCAGATGATCTACATATATGACAGAAAGACCTGCTGCTTTCAATTAGTTGTTAATTAATTTCTAGAAGAATAAGGAGTTGGATCGATGATGATGTTATCATTTTCAGCTAATAGATTAATTATTAATTAATTGCTAAGGCATGATATATATATCACATGAATAATGAATTATCCAGAGATATAATTTCAAAGTGTTTACTATTTGTTGGAGGCAAGGGCACCTGGCTTTCCTCGAATTAAACCAATCTTGAATCACATCCTTCTTTCATTATCCTTCTTTTGACATTTTTCAGCATAGCAAATCGAAAAGAAGGATTATTATAATTCCTTGTTGTTTCTATATCCTTTTGATCATTATTCTGGTAAAACACACTTACAAATGCATTAGCCAAACCGTACGTCTTGACCTTAATCCTGTTGATACGACACATTAATTTATATATCAACTGCTTAAAAATAGTAACTACTTAAAATATGCTACCTAGTAATAAGTGTGACAAGTGTTGATAAAATTTAAAATGAAAAATATTTCTCATTATAAATATTACACATGATGAGGACTAGTCATGACTAAAACTAGAATATCAATGAAGACCAGTATTATTATTCTTTGATTTTAACTTTTGATTTGTATTGCATGCATATATGATCAGTTTGTGTAAAATTTATAAAATTTATGAAATAAAACTAACTATTACTCTTAGAAAATAATAAAAAATAAAAGTTGCTGCATGCTGCATCTCATGAGATGATATTAATGAGATATTATTATTCTAGTTTTCATCTGATCAATTTTTTTCTAACCTTCCAGGCCAGTAACTTCATAAGTACTCGCGGCCCCATGGATTAATGGCTCACGAGATTAATAAAATTTGGTGAGAAATTAGTTCCTGCTTGGGTTGCAGGCTTCTCAAGTGACAAGCTAGATTGGGATGCGCAACACGTGCCCGGTGATCAGCAAATTGTATATGTGGTACGTACGAGAGCGGGAGAAGATTATTGTTTTTTTTTTTTTTTTTTCAGAATAAACACTAATTAACATTAATAAAAATATAATAAAAAAATTATATTTATAAGTTAGTGAAAAAAAATATTCTCTATAATATGCTGATCATATGGTATTATTTAACTTTAAGAGATGTTTAAAAATCAAATATGTTACAAATCAAATATTGTCATATTAATGGTGTGAAGAGTGTGTTCTCTACACTGACTTATATATAAATAAAATTATATTAATACAAAAATATGCATATATGAGAAGTTAGTATCTTATTTATTATATCTAAAATTAGTTTGTCTCGATATATATATATATATATATATAATCATGAAAAGTTAAGTTGCAATTGTATTGTGCCAATTCCATGGGTTAGGATTTGCTCTAATTTAGACAAAGAAATAGTTAAAAAGAGCATGAAAATTTGGTTTTTTGCACAATATATATTGCATGATATGTTAAACGGAATTTGCATGAAGTTTGTGGTGGCCCGTACGTTGAATTGACCCCCTTTTATTATCTCTTTAATACTTGAACTTTTCTAATTCATTGGAAAGGACGGATCACATGATCATGTTGGGAGTATAGAGTTGGTACAAAAATTTGCATGAAAGAAATTAGCGCATATATATATATATATATTGTATTCATGATCACGCTTATAGCATCAATGTAACTACATACCACACTCTTATGGCATGAATATTAATAATATTAAGACTTGAAATATTGCTGATCGATCGATCATATGATCTCTGATCAGATATAATATTTATCCGACAAAATTCATTCTAACTAGGTCATACTAATTCCTCCTATCATTCTTCTAATTAGCATACACTACTATATATATATGGATCCTCAAAATTCTACGGTATGTAATTTTTAACCCTATATATAAAAATGGATGTGAAAACAAATATATATTTTCAATATATATTAATGTCAAAAACCTTGCAGTCTACTCTGATCATGACATTTATGATCAATATTCTCTTTTATGCAAAATTATATTAGATTTTAATTGAAGATCATACTAATTAAAATTAGAAATTAATCATATATGAACTTGCGTTAATGTTGGGGTGCATGCATGCAGACGGGCGCCATTAAGATAAGTGTTGTCCACCTAGGTGTGCCCCATCGTATGGAGGTCCCAAGAGCTCAGACAATTATGGAACTGAAGTCGGAGTTGGAGAAAAAGTTCCATATCCCAGCAGAGATGATAGACCTGGCATACAATGGTCAACGGCTGAAAATAGATGAGCTGTCTTTGCGGCATTATCGAGTTCCCGTCGAGGCTATACTTATCCTCCACAAGAAATGTTCCATTTGCGTCAGGATAGGCTCCGAGTCCGAACGGATGTGCAACATAATAGTCAATGATTTGACTACCGTGGCCGACCTGAAAACCATTCTTCATGCAAAGCCTGGCGTTCCGGCCACATTGACGCACCTCCAATTTCCCAAAGGTTGTGATCTTGATGACCATCAGTTTCTGTGGCATTATGGCGTTGGCGAGGAGTCCGAGTTATATCTCCTTTGAGTTCTTCCACTTCCAGTCTAGTTTTATAAGCATACCAATATTAATAAATAATATATCTGATGATATATATTACTTGCATGCATCATGTGTTTGCAAGAATATCTACTAGCTAGTATTGGATCAGAAAATAATATTTATCGATTTTAATATATATATAGTTTATTGAAATAAAAAGGGCTTAATATTCTGCTATATATGGTGCATAATTAATGTATGACAGATATATTTAATTAGCTTACTGTCGGATTTTGTTTTTCTAAAAAAAATTATACCTAAACTAATAGCAATAATGCATTGGACATTGGAATTGCTTTGATGCAACTACAAACAAACTACCGGAGGGGCCCAAGACATAACCCACTTTTGATGTCATATAAGCCTATGGGGCCCAATAGCATCGACCTTGGGCCCTTGGCGCGTTATCGTCAATGGGCTGAGCTAAAGTTCCGCGAAACAGTAGCACGCTAGCAACATTCTTAAAAACTGTCTACATGAAGTTATTGTTATGTTACTAGCATACAGCCTTAAAAGTTGACTCTTCTCAAATACTCGTCTTGATACCAAAATAAAATATTTAAAAACAAGATGATTTCATTGAATAAACTTGTGTCGAGCGAAAGAAACGTCGAAACCAAAAGAACTTTCAATTCAGCTCGAAAGAAGAATTGGCTAGTCAAGAGGACTTAGAGGAGCATATAAGACGGCAAGCGAGGAAAAAAATTGTCCATCAAAGAGAGAAGTTTTTGTTTGTTTTCACAATGAGCAATGCTACATACAGTCGTGGAATGCGCAAACGCCGTGCAGTCGCTTTGAAAAAGAGTGGGGTTCACTATTAAAAAATTAATTTCTTTTCAGGTGGGTCCCTTATTTATTCACTTTTTTCAAAGCGATTGCACGGCGACTGCACGCTCACGACTGCAAGTATCATTTCTGCCGTGCAGTCGCTTTGAAAAAGAGTGGGGTCCACTATTAAAAAATTAATTTCTTTTCAGGTGGGTCCCTTATTTATTCACTTTTTTCAAAGCGACTGCACGGCGACTGCACGCTCACGACTGCAAGTATCATTTCTCTTTCACAATAAGATAAGATGAATTAAGATTAAAGTTAAAATTGAATAAAATGTTATTAAAATATTTTTTTTTAATATTTTTTTTAATTTTAGATTTAAAAAAATTAGATTATTTATTTTATTTTGTATAGAAATTTAAAAAATTATAATAATTAAATGAATTGAGATAAATTGTAAAAATAAACGAGAGAGTTTTAAAATATTATCATTATTTAAAAAATCAGTAAAAATGATCATAAATGGACTATTGATTGAAAATAATGGAGTTAATCTTTTTTAAGGTTAATAATATTCGTAATATCATTCACGTAACAACGGCATAGCACAAGTAGGTGCTAAACATTTATCACAAATATCATTGCAATCTCTTAAAAAGTTAAAAAACACACCAAATTTATTTATTCGCAATAATTATATTATATAAAAAAAATTAAAAAAATATAAAATTAAAAAATTATACGAATAAAATTTATCAAATTAAAATTATAAAAGAATATAATATATCGTTATCATTATTCATTGTCAGCTAACTCGGGAGGAATCTGAAGATGCAGCAAGCAGACAACTCCGGGCGGGGCCCGGCGATAATCGATAAACAAAGCCCACTTGCTATTACGTAACACTAAAACAATTCTAAAATTAAAAAAAAAAAAAAAAAACAAAGGCCCACATGACATTGACATCCGACACCCGCTCCCCGGCCTTTCTCCCCATTGGACAAAACCATCAAACCAAAAGCTAACCAAGATAAACTCCGTCAAAACCTAATCCCGAAGCTGCCTGCGGCTATCAAATTCATCCCCACCGCTCTTTAATTGTGACTTAACTCCAACCTAACCCACCGTTAGTCACCGTTAGTCGTCGACGTGCTTGGCCTCGAAATCATCGTCAAAACGGACGGACACATCAAATTTGACGCAACCTTTTGCTTTGCCGTGTAAACCAGAGCGTGACACCTCATATTCTATACGTGTAGCTTTCTTGTTGGACCTTCCCCTCACGGGTCCCCAATTTCGTCTGCAACTTGCCTACCTCCACCGCTATAAAGCGACCCCCATTCTTCATATCCTCTCATCCATTACGTTCAAAGCAACAATCACGCATAAAGTAATCATAACTCGATCAAGGTAATTCTTCTCCTCTGTTTTCTATTCCTTTTTAGATTCTCCCGGCTTTAGCTGTTTTTAGGATTATTGATTCTCGAGGTTTGCACGTTTTGGATAAGATTTGGGAGAGTTTCAAATCGATTTATCTCCTTTTTGTTGTTCGAGGTTTGCGCATCTTGGAAGAGGTGTGGGAGAGATTCAAATCGATTTCTTTTCCTTATTTTTATGAGATTTTAAAAAACTTACAAGGTTTCGGCTCTGAGATCTGCTTCATCCTACATGTCCCACAGATCTGAGCGGAAATTTCTAAAGAATTTTAATCTAATTTTTGGTTTGAGCCTCTCTGATCAGATCTCGTAGAGTATGCACAAATTTATGCATGATTTAAAATTTATGCACAAATTTTTCTAATCAAATCTCGTAGACAGCAGTGTCGTCGTATCTAAAAGTCTTCTCTGATGATGTTGTTTTCCACAGATGCAAATCTTCGTGAAAACTCTCACCGGCAAGACCATCACCCTCGAGGTGGAGAGCTCCGACACCATCGACAACGTTAAGGCCAAGATCCAGGATAAGGAAGGCATCCCACCGGACCAGCAGAGGCTGATCTTCGCCGGAAAGCAGCTCGAAGACGGCAGGACCCTCGCCGACTACAATATCCAGAAGGAATCAACCCTCCATCTCGTGCTCCGTCTCCGTGGTGGCATGCAGATTTTCGTCAAAACCCTCACGGGAAAGACGATCACCTTGGAGGTTGAGAGCTCTGACACCATCGATAATGTCAAGGCCAAGATCCAGGACAAGGAGGGTATCCCACCGGACCAGCAGAGGCTGATCTTTGCCGGCAAGCAGCTGGAGGACGGCCGTACCCTTGCCGACTACAATATTCAGAAGGAGTCGACCCTCCACCTCGTCTTGAGGCTCAGGGGAGGAATGCAAATCTTCGTCAAGACCTTGACAGGGAAGACGATCACCCTGGAGGTGGAGAGCTCGGACACCATCGACAACGTGAAGGCCAAGATCCAGGACAAGGAGGGCATCCCCCCGGACCAGCAGAGGCTTATTTTCGCCGGCAAGCAGCTGGAGGACGGCCGAACCCTCGCCGATTATAATATCCAAAAGGAGTCCACCCTCCACCTGGTGCTCCGTCTCCGCGGTGGCATGCAGATCTTCGTGAAGACCCTCACGGGCAAGACCATCACCCTTGAGGTGGAGAGCTCGGACACCATCGACAATGTGAAGGCCAAGATCCAGGACAAGGAGGGGATCCCACCTGACCAGCAGAGGCTGATTTTTGCCGGCAAGCAACTGGAGGATGGTCGCACCCTTGCGGACTACAATATTCAAAAGGAGTCTACCCTTCACCTTGTCCTCCGTCTCCGTGGTGGGTTCTGAAGGATTGGCCCCAAGCTCCCGTGAATCTTATGTTTTTAAGAAATAAATTTAAATGTTTTTAAGTTTGTGTTATGCTACAATCACCTTATATGGTTAAGGCCCTGTTGGGGCCATCTAAATAAATTTGGTTTGCAGTTTTATATTCTAATACTTATGCCGTAGATTCTCTATCGTCCGTGAATGATGTGTGCTGTTTGTCCATACTGTGAAATCTTCCTTCATGTTTGCCATCTGAGTGCCTTTTTTCTGGAAATAGGCCGACTTAAAACGAAGGAACTCTTATTTTCTAGATTTTGTATAATGTTAAAGCCAAAAGAAGGAAGTAAAAAAATTAATTACCTCGAGAAGTCCTTGAAGGTTAGGCTTCTAAAATTGTAAACAAGAAGAAAGAATAATAGACTGCAATCGTAATGCCAGTCACAACGTCTGAAAAGCGAGACGCAATTTTATTCTCAGACGGCGTTTTGATATGCCATGCTCCTAGTCTATTGCAATTGATTTTTTTTTTTCTTTTTCTTTTAGAAAATGCTTGGAAGAAAACACATAATTCAAGTTCTTTAAATTTTTAAATAATAATAATATTAAAATATAATATTTTAAATTTTTATCCCAAACTAAAACTTCTCGTCTCATCTAAAATTAATGTCAGTTGTGCTCATTTTTAAGAATTTAGAATAGAATTTGAGAAGTCTCATTGAAATATCTTTTTCCTTGAATGTAACCAAGTTGGTGTTAAAGAGCAAAGCCTATAGAGCAGGTAAAAACTTCTACTCTTCTTCTCCTTGAACTCAACACTCCATAAACCCTGCTATCTCAAGCTTTTACCACATCATTGAACTACAAACCCGATTTGAACCCACGAAGTCTTGTCGTCTTCAAACACCATATCTGCAATATGAAGCCCACAGAGCATCGTAGGACACGGTGAAGCCCTAACCCAGACCTGAAACCCTAATCCGAAACTTAGAAAATTTGTCCATCCTCTGCCCATAGAAGAACTAACCCAAATATTGTTGATCTTATGCAATTGATTGAATGAGAATTTACTGCCCACCCTAGGATTTAGTGTCTTGGTATCAATACTTTGATTTTAATTGATTTGTTACGTTAATGTTGATCTTCAAGTGGCGAACGTCGGAAAAGAGTCCTTACAATGGGGTAAGCACGCACATGCTTGATTATTTTCTAACTTCTTACTTATTGGGATGAGTTTGCTATATTGGAAAAGCTGATAGTGGCTGTATTGCATACTAATAATAAGCATATATTGATCATTTTAGTTTTGTTTAAGAAACCATTGTTCTTTTCTACTTGAATATAATATTAGAAAATCATCAATATTTTATAAGATCGATCACCCTCTCATATTGTAACTTGCTGGTTAATTATTATGATTCGCTTAGCTCATTTCATATATAGATGCCCATGCATGCATGCAATGTGCGTACGAACAGGAGGAGAGTGATTAGTGGCTATTTTGTACTCTGCAGGACTGGCTGAGGAGTGTATTCAGGTCTCACTTATGGGCTAAAGGAGGCTTGTGGAGTTCATGATTGGGTAATGTCCTACATGCATGTTCTAGCAAGCAGCATATCATTATTATCATTATTATTATTATTATTATTATTATTATTATTATTATCCATCCTAAAATAAATACTCTTCTTTTATGGGATGAACTTTCTAGTTCATTTCGAACTTGGCCAATATATATATATATGGAGAAAGAAGGATTATGCAAGTTTTATTATTTGTACATGCAAAATAGATTCAAGTCTACCACAATTTGTGTAAGCATATTCTAGAGATGCAAAGCTTTTGTATTAAATTTTATTATAAGATTTTATTTTTAAATTTTTTTTTTCAAGTCAAATTAACGCATGTAAGCATTTCAGTGGTATGCAAGTTTTATTATTTGTACTGCATGTGTGTCTAAAGCATTAACCATACAATCTCAAATATCCTTATAATCATAAAATATAATTTCTTGCATTAAAGTATAAC
The DNA here is from genome assembly GCF_001411555.2 of Juglans regia. Classification (NCBI taxonomy): domain Eukaryota; kingdom Viridiplantae; phylum Streptophyta; class Magnoliopsida; order Fagales; family Juglandaceae; genus Juglans; species Juglans regia. The sequence goes on from NC_049903.1 coordinate 8,222,804, forward strand.
CTTGATATAAATAAAGGAATCCGTATCCAACATTATGAATTCGAGGAGTATCCTCTCTGGCTCTCGAGCAGAGGTGGAGTTTTGGGGGGAAAGTTTGTTATGAGGCAGTTATGACTGTCTGAAAGGGAATCTTGCCGGTTCACGACGGCTGAGAGGGGGGGAGGTATGGAAGGACTGGAGGACATGTATGAGAATCTCCGTCTGACGGAGGAGGAGAGCTCTCTGATAGAGCTTGGAGGAATGGAGAAAGGGATGAGTGAAAAAGGGGAAAAGAGCCTTGTTGGGAAAATCTGGTTGGATACGCGGATTGGGAAAGATTTTGTGGAGTCTACGATGGCAAAAGTTTGGAGGGTGAGCAAACCGGCAAAGTTCCAGGAGATCAGGGTCAATACATTTATCATTTCTTTCTCAAATCACGCAGATAAGGTTAGAGTGTTAGAAGGGCGCCCATGGTTGTTTGATAACCATCTCTTCGCACTCAAGCTGTTTGATGGACTGGCGCAAGCACAAACTCTTGAGTTTGAGACAGAAGTGTTTTGGGTACAAATGTTGAACTTACCACTGGGAAGTATGAGTAAAGAAAGTGGAACGAAGATAGGAAGCTCGGTTGGAAGGGTGCTGGAGGTCGACGTCCCGGAAGATGGTATTGGCTGGGGAAGCTCGTTGAGAGTGAGGATCGAGATCCCAATCAAACAAGCCATTACTAGAGGCCGAATGGTTGCTATGGAAGGTAAGAAAGTCTGGGTTAATTTTAAATACGAAAAGTTACCTCGATTGTGTTTTGACTGTGGGTGTTTGATTCATGGTGATTCTGATTGTGGTAAGAATGGGGTGGGAATGGAGAAGGGGCCTCAATACGGGGCATGGTTGCGAGCTGAAAGATTTTCTAAGGGAGGCACCTGGAGGTCTGATACCTCTCGAGGGAACAGATCTGGGGAAAAATATTATGATAGAGGAAATGCAGGGGAGAGTAGAACAAAGGGGAAGGGGGAGGGAGTAGTAATTGAGAGGGAAGGGGAAATACAGTCCTCGAAAGAGGGGGGAGGGCTAGAGAGTGGGGGAACGGTAAATGAAGAAAACTCAATAATAAAAAACAGAGAAGATGAGGGAGAGAAAGAGGTGATGAGTTCATTACTTCCTGGGGAGTATATGGAGAAGCAGAAAGAAGGTGACGAGGGGGTGGAAGGTGAAGAGGGGTCTGCCCTACTTATTAAGGAAATTGTAAAAGAGGATGAAAAGGGAAGTTATGGGGGGAGATGGAAGAGGAGGGCTAGGGATAAAAGTGTGAATGTTATGGCTGGAATTCAGAAGGTGACAAAGAGAAAGCTGCTAGGAGAGGGTCTGAAAGAGGAAGTGAAAAAAATAAAAGTAGATAAGGATGAGAGTCAGGTGGAAGCTACTCATGTGGAAGCAACCTATGTATTGGCGGAGGCTGTGAGGCAGCCCCGCCAGCAGCCATGAAAATCTTAAGCTGGAACTGTCGGGGGCTTGGCAACCCCCGAACAGTTCAATCCCTTTATGTAACAGTAAGGGATTTGAGGCCAAACATTATTTTTTTAATGGAAACTAGAATGACAGTGAATAAAGGTGCATTGGCATTGAGAAAGTTGGGATTTGAAGGATGTGTGGGGGTGGATTCGAGGGGTCAAAGTGGAGGTCTCCTTCTTTTATGGAGGTTAGAGGAGATGGTTAGTTTGATTAACTTTTCTTGTAGGCATATTAATAGTTGGATTGATGAAGGGGAGGGGGGAAATAAATGGTTACTCACAGCTTTTTATGGCCATCCGGATTCAAACAAAAGAAAAAGCTCATGGGATTTACTCTCATCTTTTAATCCTGGAAGGCATAAGGGGTGGTTGGTGATTGGGGACTTTAATGAAATAGTGAGCAACAATGAGAAAGAAGGGGGTAGGGATAGAAGGGAGGACCAAATGGAGGGCTTCAGAAGGGTACTTGAGGATGGTTGTTTGACAGATTTGGGTTGGAGGGGCAGTAAATACACTTGGTGCAATGGGCAAGAAAGGGAGTCCCTCATTAGAGAAAGGCTTGATAGAGCAGTAGTAAACCATTGTTGGAGAAATAATAATGTTCAAGCCAGGGTGGACATTCTGCCTGCTGTGTGCTCAGATCACAGCCCCTTATTTTTGTCTTTCAACAGAAATGTTAATAAAGAAGGTTATCGAAGGGGCAACTGTTTCAAGTATGAGCTAAGTTGGGATTTGGTGGAGGGCTGCAGAGAGGTTATCAAAGAAGTATGGGAAAAGGAAAGAGGACAGATGAAACCACAAGAGATTTTGCTCAACAAACTATCAAGGTGCAGGGGAGCTCTAAGTCAGTGGAGGAAAGGGAAGGTGAAGGAGAGTACTCAAGAGCTGAAAGTAAAAATGGAAGAATTAAAAAAGTTACAGGAGAGTGAAGGCACTTTACAGATGGCTAAAATAAAAGCAAAAGGGAAGGAAGTAGAGAGTTTGTTGGAACAAGAAAATCTGAAATGGAAGATTAGAGCAAAGAAACATTGGCTGCAACAGGGAGACAGGAACACTAGGTATTTTCATACCTGTGCTTCTCAGAGAAGGAGAAAAAATGCAATTGTGAAAATTAAAGATGAGGAAGGGAGAGAGGTATATGGTGAGGAGCAGATTGAAGGGGTTCTTAGTGGTTATTTCCGAGGGGTTTATACTTCCTCAAACCCCACTAGTGAGCAGGTGGAAAAATGCGTGAAGGGGTTAGAGCAAAAAATTGATGCAGAAAAAAGAAGGAAGTTGGAAAAACAGTTTCTACCAGAAGAAGTGGAAAGGGCCTTGAAACAGATGTCAGCATTAAAGTCGCCAGGTGCAGATGGGTTTGGAGTGGGGTTCTACAATAACCATTGGGAGGTGGTGGGAAAGGAGACTTGTGCACCTGTGTTAGAGTTTTTAAATGGAGGGGAAATGAGTGTGGGGTTTAACCATACTTTGATTGCTCTAGTCCCTAAGGTTAAAACACCCAGCTCAGTGAGGGAATATAGACCAATAAGCCTATGTAATGTCTCCTATAAGCTGATTTCTAAGGTGCTAGCAAATAGGATTAAAGAGGTACTGCAAGGGTGTATTTCTCTTAATCAGAGTGCATTCATCCCTGGAAGATTAATCTCTGATAATATATTAATTGCTTATGAGCTGCTGCACTCTATGAAAACAAGGAAAAAAGGAAGAGTAGGTTGCATGGCAGTGAAATTGGATATGGCAAAGGCCTATGACAGAGTAGAGTGGGATTTTCTAAGAGCTATGCTGTTGAAGCTGGGGTTTGGAGAGAGGTTGACAAAGCTGTTAATGGACTGTGTCATCTCAGTTACCTATCAAGTCCTCCTTAATGGGAAACCTGGCCAGCTGATAAAACCTTCTCGGGGACTTAGGCAAGGGGACCCTTTGTCCCCTTACTTGTTTCTGATTTGTGCTGAGGGACTAAGCCATATGTTGAATAAAGCAGCTCAAGAGGGGCATATAAAAGGAGTTACAGCAAGTAGAGGGGGAACGAAGGTCAATCATCTCATGTTTGCGGATGATTGTGTAATCTTTTGTAGGGCTTTAACAGAAGAATGGAGAAGAGTTGGATGCATACTGGGCAGCTATGAATTGGCATCAGGTCAGACCCTTAACAAATAGAAAACTACCATCTTGTTCAGCTCAAACACTAAGAAACCAGTAAAGGAGGAGGTGGTTAAGGAGATAGGCGCAACAGGGTGTGATAATTATGAAAGATACCTTGGACTTCCAGCAATGGTAGGGAGAGCCAAGTATAAAACCTTCCAAAGTATAAAGGAAAGAGTTTGGCAAAAGATTCAAAATTGGAAAAATATTTGGTTATCCAAAGCTGGAAAAGAGATAATGATTAAAGCAGTTCTTCAAGCTATCCCAACATACTCAATGAGTGTGTTTAGATTGCCAAAAAAGCTTTGTGATGACCTTGAAGCTATTATAGCAAGATTCTGGTGGAAACAAGGGAATAAAGACTCGGGTATTCATTGGAAGAGCTGGGAAAAATTGGGAGAGTCGAAATCAGTGGGTGGTCTTGGTTTCAGGGATATGGAGGTTTTTAACAAAGCTATGTTGGCTAAGCAGGGATGGAGACTCATGAAGAGGGAGAACTCTCTTGTTTCAAGAATTTTTAAAGAAAAGTACTTCAAGGATTCTAAGTATACTGATGCAAAGTTGGGATTGATGCCTTCTTATATATGGAGAAGTTTGTGGTCAGTGCAGGAGGTAGTGAAGAATGGGGTGAGATGGAGGGTAGGGGATGGAAAGGATATAAGGATTTGGGGTCAAAAGTGGTTGCCTAGGCAAACTTCTTTTTCTGTCCAATCTCCTATACGCCTGCTTAGACCAGATGCGAAGGTGCGAGAACTGATTGATGAGGAAAAGATGGAGTGGAAAGCTAAGCTGATTCATGAGATTTTTAATGAAGAAGAGACAGCAGTAATTTGTGCTATACCTCTTAGTCGAAGGGGAGGAGGTGATAAACAGATTTGGGGCCTAACTAAGGATGGCAAGTACTCAGTAAAGAGCACTTACCATGCTGAGATTCAAAAGTGCAAAGATAGGGAAGGGCAAGCTTCTTGTACTCAAGGGAAGAAGGATATATGGAGGAATGTATGGCAGTTGTCAGTACCAGGGGGCTGGAAGCATATGATTTGGAAGGCTTTGCATAACATCTTGCCCACTAAACTGAACCTCTATAAGAAAAAAGTTATTAATGATCCAAGGTGTCCAATCTGCTTGCAAGGAGAAGAATCTGTAGTCCATGTTTTGTGGACTTGTCTTGCCTCTTCAGATGTATGGGCAGAGAAGGGGAGCTCTTTGCAAAAATGGAACTCGGAAGGGGATGATTTTGTGGAACTATGGTTGAAAATGGTTGAGGGTCTGTCTCAATCTGAGCTGGAAAAATGAGTGGCTATTATGCATTCGATCTGGATCAGAAGAAACAAATGGGTGTTTGATAACTGCTTTTCTAGCCCTTTTAGTGTCATGAGAAAGGCACAAGTCTGCTTAGATGAATTCCAAGAGGCACAAAGAGAGAGTATATCAGATGGGAGGAAGATGGAAAAATCTCAGCAGAGAAGACCTTGGCAAAAACCTGAAGAATTGAGTGTCAAAGTGAATTTTGATACGGCTCTTGACCTACGTAAAAAGCTTATGGGAGCAGGGGTGGTAATAAGGGACTGGAGAGGGGATGTCCTGGTATCCTTATGTGCTCAATTCAAGCATGTTTCTTCTCCTTTCATTGCAGAATGCAAAGCATTGGGTAGGGCGGTAGAGCTGTGTAAAGAGCTGGGTTTCTACAATGTTTGGTTTGAAGGGGATGCAAAGAGGGTGGTGGATGGGGTGAACAAGGAAGAGGAGGATGAATCATGGGAGGGTCAAGCGGTGGGGGATCTACAGAAGGAACTCAGAGGTTGCAGAGGGTGGAAACTGACTTTTACTCATAGAGAATGTAATGAAGTGGCACATTGCCTTGCTAAAATAGGACTGTCTATAGAGATGGAAAGGGTGTGGATGGAATGTGTCCCACCTGAGATTGTTCTGAAAGTTGTAAATGATAAACATTGTAACCAGTTGAATACTTAATGGAAAAGGAAATATACAGAGGTTTATTTCAAAAAAAAAAAAAAAGAAGAAAGGAATCCACTCTTTTTATTTAAATTTTCAAAATACTTAATTCACTTCGTACACTTAAGAAACTTTCCCATTCACTAACTTATTCCACAATTTCTCATCCACTCAAACTTCTCGATTCTTATCTACTCTAGGTTGGGGCATGTTATTGTGGAAAAGTTAATAAAGTTAATATAAGATAAAAATATATTGTCATGCTTTCAGTATTTTTATAAATATAATGAGTCTTATAGAAAAAAGTGTATTAAACTCATACAGAATTTCTTATATCACAAAATTGTCTTGCTTATTTGATGGATCTTTGCAATGTGTTAATTGGGTTTGATGATCAAAAAAATTTATAAACTGTTGGATTTTGTTTTTCATGGCTTTAATTTGTCATATTTGCATATCGATTTGCTGGTTGCGGGGCTTTATCATGTTAATTGAGAGTTTGTACTGTGTGCAGGGAGATGCAATGTGTGAATTCTTTGTATGGACGAATATATTACAGTTGCTAGAGGAAAACATCTTATTAAGAGAGACTAAGGCTTGGAAGACATGGGATGATGTATTATAGCGCAAATATGCCGTTCGGAAAAATGGAAGATAAAGTGAGAGAAATGACAAAGAATCTAAAAAAGGAAAAGCGAAAGTTATTGTATTTGTATTGGATTGTCATCTTTGTTATTTTGTTTGCTTGGTTTGGATAAATTCCATATAAAAAGTCATTAGGTTTATTTTGACTGGTTTAAGTAACCATCTATCTTATAAGGTGGTTCGTGCACACAATATTTGTGTATATTTTGTTTTTTTATTTTGGGCTCTAATAAGAAATTTAGCTTTGAATCCATGTGGAGAATTATATGAATATTAAAAGTAGTGGAATGAATTTCCATTTGATGAGCATTGGATTTTAAGTTGCTAAATTTCATAAATATGTTGTACTGCTTTTATGTGGTGTAAATGTGAACTGTAACTGCTAGGTGTTGGAATTGATTCTATTTTCTTCTATGAGTTGGAACACAAACTGAAATGTTGGTACTGGTACTGGTACTATTAGGTGTTGGAATTGATTCAATTTTCTTGAAAGCAAAGTCTGCCTTGCACTTTTTCTAATTTTTTCCCCAATATTAGTTTTTCCCTGAAGTTATAATTGTATTATGTACAATCATTTAGTGAAAGGTGTGGTGAAGTGAATAATTATGTCCAGAATTCTAAAACTGCCATAAGTCTAAATGCATCAAAATAGCCGGTCATATACATACATAGCCATAATTCTAAGACTGCCATAATTCAATCTTTCCTCCAATCAAAACCACCCGTATATAGCTTGATGTGCTCAATGAAACAAAAAACATCCAGCAACTACAAATTAAGAAGCACAATATTCATTCACTTTGTAACATTAACGCAGCTACCAAAGGCTATTGGAAACTCTGCTTTTTAGCTGAAACCTAAAGGAGCCACCCACTTAAAAATAAAAAATAAAAATACGAGTGGTAAAACAGACCTCTGGCTATGCATGAGTCATCCAACTAAATACAAACATGAAATTACACATTTTCAAATAAATATTTACAATAATTTATAGTTTGACTCCTATATGAAAGTGTGACATACCAGTTTTGGTGTTAGGGTATATTAGTAATATTTCCTAGTAAACTTTTATTTTAGAATTTATATTTTTATGAGTATAGTTTTATCAGAATTTATATTTAATTTATCTCTATATTTTCTATTATAGTTGCTATTTATGATTTGTTAGAGTTTTGTTTTAATAAGGATTTTTAAAGTGTTTTAGATTACGTTCACTGCGATGTGTGTTTTGAAAATTTAAAGTTTAAATTTTTCTAGTCTCCGAACCTCATCACTTTGTTAGCCGCTGTTTGACAAATTCAAATCACCAATCCGTAAGTTCATCCACTTTGTTTCAAATTTGAAACCCTGATCTCATACTCTTTCTCATCCCGTAGTGTGTAAATTCGAGTCCTAGTAGGAGTCTAACTCTCATTAGAAAAAAAAACCCTATCAGATAGCCTTTCTATCGTCTTTATAAATCCATCTAAGAATATCTGATTCAAACACAAGAAAAATACAAAGAAAACTCACTTGTCTTGGAGTTCTCTTCTCTGACCCGCAGCCACCCACTTATTCTCGCAGTAACTCCACGCCACTCAGAGTCGCGGGACTCCCTTCCGGCGTCACAGACGGTGCCGACCAGCCCAGCCCTAGCTCAGCCACCTCTTTTCCGGTAAGGCCTCGACCGCCATCAGCTCTCTTTCTCTCTCTTTTGTTTCGGTTTAGTAGTTCCTCTCTCTAAACTCTCTCTCTCTCTCTTCCTTCGGTGTCGCACCACCGTAGAGACCCTCCTGTCGCGTCGCCGGTCGCTCCCTGCAACCCAGCGCCGCCGTCGCCCTCAGCCCCTCTCGGTAAGCTCTTCCATCGTAGAACCCTCTCTCCCGAATTCTCTGTGTTGTTTGCCGTGTACTCGGGTTCTTGAAGAACCCGTGGGTTTCTTTTGATGGGCCTTGGGCCTTAGGCCCGTATGAGGTTGGGTTTGGGTTTATTTATTTGGTTTGGGCTCCTGTAATAATGTTATTTTCATGGGCCAGAGTTTTTAACCCTTTTTACAGATTATAGTGATATTTATTTGAGCTTATATTTTAAGTTAGACTTGATCTCATTTTACTTCAATAATTGTTTTAGTGATTTATATTGAGTTTAATATTATTAGTTGAGTTTATTAAATAAATATATTTAGTTAAAGGTTCTTTTTAATAAATGTTTAAAGAATTGGAAAGATGTTTTAAAGTATAATTTTTAAGTCTAATATTTGAGTTAATATTTCTTTTGTCAATTTAGTAAAGATTTTAATAAAATTTCTATGTTAAGAATTTAATGGAATTTATTAAGTTTCTTATAAGATTTAATAATTACGTTAAGAAATGAAACTTAGTTTAAGAATTTAAGTTTTTGTGAATTATTTAAAAAAATAGCTCGAGTATTTCTACTAAATTATCAATTATTATTTTAAGTAATTTAAATACTATGAATTATTGATTTTAGTGTTAAACAAATATTGGTTTGACTATGTTTTAGAATTCCGATTTAGTTAAGTAAGATATTAGTATTTATTTACGTATTTCCAAACAATTTAGTGATAGTTAATTATTGATTTTAGGTCTCAAGTTACGAAGTATTATTCAAGATGAAACGCATCGAGGTAAGTAAATTTGATCATAAATTAGGATCATCACAGTTAGCTTATATGTATGTATTATTCAAGCCAGTTCTTCGATAGCCATTATTTATGAACCGCTCATGTCATGTGCAAGCATGTCATCCAGCATAGCATACAATCATGCCATTCCGCATCATGTTTAAATTCAGAAATTATGATTTATGTATATAATATGTCATGCATCTCATGTGTATAAGACACGTAAGCCATCTTAATTTCAAGTGTAAGATAAGTTCAGATCAGTTAATAAGATGGCCATTCAGATGCATGGTACCAATGCAGTTCAGTTTCAGGGTGGTGTGCAAGCCACGAACTCAGTCGTGGTCCACCATAGTATGCTAAAATACTATCAGCAGTTCCCCTTGCTGCAGCGGGATGTGGGGCTGGTGCACAACCTTGCACACAGGGTTAAGTGTGTTGGCCAGTCAGATAAGTAAGATAACTCAGTCAGTTAGTTCAGATAAATCAGTCATACATAGCATAAGCATTAGCATGAACAGTCATGAATTTTAAGCTCAGCATGAAGGTTCTTATGAAAATTTTATGTTTATTATGTTTTCGTTATGATAGATTTCTTACTGAGTCATCGACTCATTTTAGTTTATTTTCATGTTTTTAATTACCCAGGTGAAGATGATGATTACGAGCAGGCAGGCCAGGAGTAGAAGGAGCATTTTAGTTTTGTTCAGACTTTTTAAAATAAAATGTGTCTCTTATGACGAATTTATTCAGTTATTTCTTTAATGTTTTTAGGAAGACATTTTTATTAGACCTTTTATTTCATAATAAATTATTTCAGTTTATTTTTCAATTGTGAAATTAGAGAATCGCTTGCCGGGTTTATTTTTCATGAAAAAAATATACGTGACACACCTAGCCTACGGGAAGGGGGTGTTACAATTTGGTATCAGAGCCGGTCGATTCTGTAGACTTTTCAAAAAAAAAAAAAAAAAAAACTTTTTGTAAAATTTTTAGTTAAAATTACCTAGGATGCTCCTAGCCTGCTCGCGAGTAATCAAGGTTTGTTTAGGGTTGAATACTTTATAGTTTTTACTAGTTAGAACAATCAGTATAGTTTGTTTCATTGTCATTGTTTTTACGTTCTTATCAAATACTAGATAATTGTTATTATAACATTTGACGTAGATCATGGCCCCCGGTACTAGAAATCACCCAACCCGAGAGGGATCTTCTGGTTCTAACCAGAATGATAACCCGGACCATCTGGTCGCAGCTGCTACCCAATTCTTTCAATCTATGGTTAGCGGCCAATTTATGGCGCCTAGAGCTCCACAAGCCGGTTGTACTTTGGAGCAATTTTCTCGTCAGCATCCTCCTACGTTCGATGGCAGATTGAATTCCATGGATGCAGAAAGCTGGATCGATCGTATAGAGCAGATTTTTGAAGTGCTCTACTGCACTGATGATCAGAAGGTCAAATACGCCACGTACCACTTGACTGATATGGCAAACAAGTGGTGGAAGTCAACCCTGGCTTTGGTTCAGCTGGAACTAGGGGAAGCAGTCCCCATTACTTGGGAGCATTTCAAGAAAATCTTTTTGGACCACTTCTTTCCACAAACTCTTCAGGAGTCGAGAGCTTGCCAGTTTATGGATCTTACTCAAGGATCTATGACGGTAGCGCAATATGCTACAACGTTCATGGAGCTTTCTCGTTTTGCTATTTACTTAATTCCGGATGAGGAAAAGAAGGCTGAAAAATTTGAGCGTGGACTGGATCGTAGGATTCGAGAACGTGTCCGTACTCTCAGGATTCTGAGTTTCACAGAGCTAGTCACCCGAGCTACCATTGCTGAAGAAGACCTCCAAGAGAACATCGAGTACAACAATCAAAGGAAGCGCCAGCAACAGCAACAACCCCAAGCAGTATCGCATAAGGACAAGAGGCCTCACATTATGAATCGTCAAGGTCAACCACCAGCAGGGCAAACTTACCCCACGTGTGCAACATGTGGGAAACGAAATTTGGGAAGGTGCATGTTTGGCCAGAACGTGTGTTTCAAGTGTGGGAAGCCAAACCATCTAGCTCGGGACTGCCCAGTTAAGAAACCTGGGGAACCGGGTAGGAACGGAGGACAGAAGACGCATGCTACAGCCAGAGTTTATGCCCTTACCCCTATTGATGCTGAAGCATCAAATGATGTAGTCACAGGTACCTTTCGCTTTCCTAAATTTAGATATCTTTATAGAACGATGAATAAATTACATGATCCTGATAGCTTTAAGTTGTTATGTCATTCATATAGGCACGTTATCGTTGTTTTCACGTCATGCCTCCATTTTATTCGACTCTGGTGCTATTCATTCTTTCATTTCTAATCATTATGCACATTTGGCTGAGAAGATACCTGAACCGCTAGAACCTAGTATGTCTGTTGCTACGCCCTCGGGAGATCATATTATTTGTGATTCTGTGCTAATTGGTTGTCCGATAGAGATTCAAGGGAGAATTCTACCTGCGGACTTAATCGTATTTGATATGTCCGGAGTTGACGTGATTCTGGGAATGGACTGGTTATCCCAGAACCATGCATGTGTGGATTGCTTTAATAAGCGAGTGATCTTTAAATGCACAGATGGGGAGGAGTTTAGTTTTCAGTCTGTACGAGAAACTTCCCCTCCCCGTGTAATCTCAGCTTTGCAGGCCACCAGACTTTTGAGACAAGGGTGCATGGGATTCCTGGCAAGTTTGATTTTACCACCAGAAGATGGACTCAAGATTGAAGACATAAAAGTAGTTAGAGATTTTAAAGATGTGTTTCCTGAAGATCTTCCAGGAGTACCTCAGGATAGAGAAGTTGAGTTCGTGATTGATCTCACTCCGGGAACGGCGCCTATATCTAAGGCACCCTACCGCATGGCTCCAGTTGAGTTAAGAGAACTCAAGGATCAATTACAAGAGTTACTAGAGAAAGGTTTCATACGCCCCAGTGTTTCTCCGTGGGGTGCACCTGTACTTTTCGTGAAGAAGAAGGATGGGTCTATGCGTTTATGTATTGACTACAGGGAGTTAAATAAGGTAACTATCAAGAACAGATACCCTCTACCTCGGATAGACGACTTATTTGATCAACTTCAGGGAGCCCAAGTCTTTTCTAAGATAGACTTGCGATCCGGATACCACCAGTTGAAAGTTAAAGAGACAGATGTGCAGAAGACGGCTTTTCGAACACACTATGGACATTATGAATTTCTTGTTATGCCGTTTGGTCTAACTAATGCCCCCGCAGCTTTCATGGATCTTATGAATAGGGTATTCAAGAATTATTTGGACCAGTTTGTGATAGTTTTTATCGACGATATTCTCATTTATTCTCGGAGTAGTGCAGAGCATGAAGAACATTTGAGGATTGCCCTTCAAACACTAAGAGAAAAGAAGTTGTATGCAAAATTTAAGAAATGCGAGTTTTGGTTGCACGAGATTTCCTTTTTGGGACACGTGGTATCAGCAAAAGGAATTTCAGTGGACCCAGCAAAGGTTGAGGCAGTGGTAAAGTGGGTTAAGCCTAGTAATGTCAGTGAGGTTCGAAGTTTCTTAGGCCTCGCTGGTTACTATAGAAGATTTATAGAGGGCTTTTCAAGTATTGCAGCTCCGATGACAAAGTTGACAAGAAAGGATGAGAAGTTCATATGGACAGATGAGTGTGAAGACAGTTTCCAAGAATTGAAGAAAAGACTAGTGACAGCACCAGTTCTTGCAGTTCCTTCGGGAGATGGAGGATTTGTTATATACAGTGATGCTTCACTAAAGGGTTTAGGTTGTGTTTTAATGCAGAATGGGAATGTTATTTCATACGCTTCCCGACAACTAAAGAGTTATGAGCAGAATTACCCGACCCATGATCTGGAACTTGCAGCAGTGGTTTTTGCCTTGAAGATATGGAGACATTATCTTTATGGTGAAAAGTGCGAGATTTATACTGATCATAAGAGTCTGAAATATTTCTTCACACAGAAAGAGCTGAATATGAGACAACGAAGATGGTTGGAACTTCTGAAGGACTACGACTGCAATATTAACTACCATCCTGGTAAAGCAAACGTCGTGGCAGATGCACTTAGTCGAAAGTCATCCTCTAGCACTTTGGCTACGATGTTTACCCCTCAGAAGCATTTACTACTAGACATGGAGCGAGCTGGCATTGAGGTAATCCAGGGCACTCAAGCTAAGTTGAATAGTTTGACCTTAGGTTCAACATTGATAGATCAAATTAAGGTCGCTCAAGCTAGTGATACGGAATTGATGAAGATTAAAGAGGAAATAGTTGAAGGTAAGAGACCTGATTTTCTAGTGTCAGATGATGGCACTTTGAGATTTAGAGGAAGATTATGTGTACCCAAGGATAGAGTAATCAAAGATTTGATCTTGAGAGAAGCTCATCGTTCACTCTACACAGTTCATCCGGGGAGCACCAAGATGTATCGGGATCTGAAACAACACTTTTGGTGGTGTGGGATGAAGTGAGAGATAGTGGCATATGTAGCATAATGTCTGAAATTTCAACAAGTTAAGGCAGAGCATCAGAGACCCTCAGGCACACTATAGCCACTCCCTATACCAGTGTGGACTTGGGATGAGATTGGGATGGACTTTGTTTCAGGGTTCCCGAAAGCATTAGGAGGTCAAGATGCAGCATGGGTGATTGTTGATCGGCTATCAAAATCAGCCCATTTTATTCCCATTCAGATGATGTACTCTGTGGATAGATTGGCAGAATTGTACGTTAGAGAGATTGTCAGATTGCATGGGATACCGTCTAAGATCATCTCTGACAGAGATACCCGTTTCACTTCGGCTTTCTGAAGGAAGGTACAGAAGGAGTTGGGAACTCATTTGACCTACAGCACGGCATTTCATCCTCAGACAGATGGTCAATCAGAGAGGACGATTCAGATCCTAAAAGATATGCTTAGAGCGTGTGTGATGGAATTTAAGGGTAGTTGGATTAAGTATCTACCCCTTATTGAGTTCGCTTATAATAACAGTTATCAGGAAAGTATTCAGGCAGCACCGTATGAAGTTCTCTATGGGCGTAAGTGTAGGTCACCACTCTACTGGGATGAAGTAGGAGAGAGAAGGATTTTGGGACAAGAGATTATTCAAGACATGTGTGAGAAAATATCAATTATTAGAAAGAAGCTCGCCACAGCTCAAGAGCGACAGAAGAAGTATGCCAACCAGAGACGGCGTGAGTTAGAGTTTGGTATAGAAGATAAAGTATTCTTGAAGGTTTCACCGATGAAAGGGGTAATGCGTTTTGGTAAAAAGGGGAAGCTAAGCCCGAGGTTCATAGGTCCCTTTGAGATCTTTGAAAGAATAGGTGCTGCAGCCTACAGACTAGCACTTCCACCTCACTTATCGACAGTGCATAACGTGTTTCATGTCTCTATGCTAAGGAAGTATGTCCCAGATCCTGCACATGTTTTGGAGTTTGAGCCACTTCAGATTCGAGACGACCTCAGCTATGAAGAAGTTCCAGTGAGAATATTAGCACAGAAGGCCCAAGTGCTACGACGCAGAACCATTCCAATGGTTAAAGTACTTTGGAGTCACCACAATGAGAGAGAAGCCACTTGGGAACACGAAGAAGACATGAGAGAGAAGTACCCCGACTTATTTAAATCAAGGTACGTTCCATCTCGGGGACGAGATTTTCTTTTAGGGGGGGAGATTTGTGACATACCAGTTTTGGTTTTAGGGTATATTAGTAATTTTTTCCTAGTAAACTTTTATTTTAGAATTTATATTTTTATGAGTATAGTTTTATCAGAATTTATATTTAATTTATCTCTATATTTTCTATTATGGTTGCTATTTATGATTTGTTAGAGTTTTGTTTTAATAAGGATTTCTAAAGTGTTTCAGATTACGTTCACTACGATTTTTGTTTTGAAATTTAAAGTTTAAATTTTTATTCTAGTCTCCAAACCTCATCACTTTGTTAGCCGCTGTTTGAAAATTCAAATCACCAATTCGTAAGTTTCATCCACTTTGTTTCAAATTTGAACCCTGATCTCATACTCTTTCTCATCCCGTAGTGTGTAAATTCGAGTCCTAGTAGGAGTCTAACTCTCATTAGAAAAACCCTATCAGATAGCCTTTCTATCGTCTTTATAAATCCATCTAGAATATCTGATTCAAACACAAGAAAAATACAAAGAAAACTCACTTGTAGTTGAGTTCT